>NW_016905617.1:0-464 GCF_001698545.2 Rhinopithecus bieti | reverse complement strand
GAAAAAAAAAGAAAAGATAAAATAGTCAGCAGAACCAGACCCAGAGGTGACTCAGAAGTTGGAATGACTAGAGACTACTAGAGACTCAAGAAAGAAACAACAAAAGAATAAAACGACATATGGCTTTCAAAAGAGTAGGAGTAGTTCTGTCTTCTCAGAGAAACAGAAGCCAGAAAAAATGAAATAGCATCTTTAAAGGCCTGAAAATAAAACAATAGCAACAACCTGGAATTAAATTCCCAGCAAAAGTAAGAGAGTATCACAAGCAGAACTCCCCTAAAAGAAATCCTAAAGGAAGTCGAGTAGGCAAAAGGAAGGTGGTCACAGATGGATCATACTGACAGAGGAAAGAATGAATATAGCAGGAAGGATAAATATGTGGGATAAAGCAAATGAACATTGACTGCATTTTAAAATAGAATACATGAAACAAAAGTGTATTTTATTCAAAACAAACATATCTA
>NW_016905616.1:0-285 GCF_001698545.2 Rhinopithecus bieti | reverse complement strand
CAACTTCTTCCTGGTTTAGTCTTGGGAGGGTGTATGTGTTCCAGAAATTTATCCATTTCTTCTAGATTTTCTAGTTTATTTGATGTAGAGGTGTTTATAGTATTCTCTGATGGTAGTTTGTATTTCTGTGGGATTGGTGGTGATATCCCCTTTATCATTTTTTATTGTGTCTATTTGATTCTTCTCTCTTTTCTTCTTTATTAGTCTTGCTAGCGGTCTATCAATTTTGTTGATCTTTTCAAAAAACCAGCTCCTGGATTCATTGATTTTTTGAAGGGTTTTTTG
>NW_016905615.1:0-527 GCF_001698545.2 Rhinopithecus bieti | reverse complement strand
TCCTTGGCACACTGTTCCCTCCAACCCTCAACCCTTATGCCGGAGGACTGTGGTAAGTAAGATTTTCCTAGTGGGTATATGATTTTAAAATATTGTGAAGTATTGATGTAGGCGTAGTCCAGATCTGAGTGAGCTTTTCGTCCTTTCCAACAGTCTGGGGTTGTGCACTGAAGACATGACTGTATCTCATTCATGACTCATTCATTTATTCATCTTGCTTTTACTAGATGCCAGAACTTGTATTTGTCATTGGCAATACAAAGATTACTAAGACATGTTTCCTCCTCTCAAGAAGGAACTATTTTAAAGGATTCAGTGGCGCTATAGAATGAAGTTTAGATTTTCTTCAGAATTTCCCTGAGACCATCTGCCCCAGCCTCAGACATGCTCACTACACTTTTGCTTCGTCCCATCAGCATTGTCCCTCAGCCCCTGTGGGAGCTCCAGTGTGCTCTCTCTCTCCTAACTGCCATCACTCCTGTCACAGTGATGCAGGCAAGGATTTAGGCTTAGGTATTCATATTCAT
>NW_016905614.1:0-897 GCF_001698545.2 Rhinopithecus bieti | reverse complement strand
CTCTTGATTTGGGGTGGAGAGTTCTTCAGATGTCTATTAGGTCTGCTTGGTGCAGAGCTGAGTTCAACTCCTGGATATCATTGTTAACTTTCTGTCTCGTTTATCTGTCTAATGTTGACAGTGGGGTGTTAGAGTCTCCCATTATTATTGTGTGGGTGTCTAAGTCTCTTTGTAGGACTCTAAGGACTTGCTTTATGAATCTGGGTGCTCCTGTATTGGGTGTATATATATTTAAGATACTTAGTTCTTCTTGTTGAATTGATCCCTTTACCATTATGTAGTGATCTTCTTTGTCTCTTTTGATCTTTGTTGGTTTAAAGTCTGTTTTATCAAAGACTAGAATTGCAACTCCTGCTTTTTTGTTGTTCTCCATTTGCTTGGTAGATCTTCCCCAGTCCCTTTATTTTGATTCTGTGTGTGTCTCCACACATGTGATGTGTCTCCTGAATACAGCACACTGATGGGTCTTGACTCTTATTGAATTTGCCAGTCTGTGTCTTTTAATTGGAGCATTTAGCCCATTTACATTTAAGGTTAATACTGTTGTGTGTGAATTTGATCCTGTCATTATGATGCTAGCTGGTTATTTTGCTCATTAGTTGATGCAGTTTCTTCCTAGCATTGATGGTCTTTACAATTTGGGATGTTTTGCAGTGGCTGGTACCAGTTATTCCTTTCCATTATTAGTGCTTCCTTCAGGAGCTCTTGTAAAGCAGGCCTGGTGATGACATCTCTCAGCATTTGTTTGTCTGTAAAGGATTTTATTTCTCCTTCACTTATGAAACTTAGTTTGGCTGGATATGAAATTCTGGGTTGAAAATTCTTTTCTTTAAGAACGTTGAATATTGGCCCCCACTCTCTTCTAGCTTGGTGAGTTTCTGCTGGGAGAGATCTGCT
>NW_016905613.1:0-476 GCF_001698545.2 Rhinopithecus bieti | reverse complement strand
AAAACTAGTTCAACCATTGTTGAAGACAGTGTGGCAATTCCTCAAGGATCTAGAACTAGAACTACCATTTGACCCAGTCATCCCATTACTGGGCATATGTCCAAATGATTATAAATTATGCTGCTATAAAGACACATGCACACGTATGTTTATTGCGGCACTATTCACACTAGCAAAGACTTGGAACCAACCCAAATGTTGCCATCAATGATAAACTGGATTCAGAAAATGTGGTACATATACACCATGGAATACTATGCAGCCATAAAAAAGGATGAGTTCATGTCCTTTGTAGGGACATGGATGATGTTGGAAACCATCATTCTGAGCAAACTATCGCAAGGACAGAAAACCAAACACCGCATGTTCTCACTCATAGGTGGGAATTGAACAATGAGAACACTTGGACACAGGGTGGGGAACACCACACACTGGTTCCTGTCATGGGGCTTGGGGCGGGGGGAGGGAGAGCATTA
>NW_016905612.1:0-366 GCF_001698545.2 Rhinopithecus bieti | reverse complement strand
AGAATTCGGACCTTCAGATTCACCCAGTGGCCATCACTCATGACGGGTATTACAGATGCATAATGGTAACTCCTGATGGGAATTTCCATCGTGGATATCACCTCCAAGTGCTAGGTAAGGAGCATCATGTATTGTGGTATTTCACATCACCAGATCTGTGACTGAAACAAACATCTCTTTGAATTCCATACACTTTATGTGAAAACTGAAGCATTTTTTCCCCTTTCCTCTCTGCAGTTACACCTGAAGTGACCCTGTTTGAAAGCAGGAATAGAACTGCAGTATGCAAGGCAGTTGCAGGGAAGCCAGCTGCTCAGATCTCCTGGATCCCAGAGGGGATTGTGCCACTAAGCAAGAATACTGGGG
>NW_016905611.1:0-362 GCF_001698545.2 Rhinopithecus bieti | reverse complement strand
ATTTATGGACTCCTCTGCATTGGTTATTCTAGTTATCCATTCATCAAATCGTTTTCAGGGTTTTAGTTTCTTTGCCCTGGGTTCATAGTTCCTCCTTTAGCTCTGAGAAGTTTGATTGACTGAAGCCTTCTTCTCTCAACTTGTCAAAGTCATTCTCCATCCAGCTTTGTTCCATTGCTGGTGAAGAGCTGTGTTCCTTTGGAGGGGAGAGGCCCTCTGATTTTTTGAATTTTCAGCTTTCTGTACTGCTTTTCCCCATCTTTCTGGTTTTATCTACCTTTGGTCTTTGATGATGGTGACATACAGATGCGGTTTTGTATGGCTGTCCTTTCTGTTTGTTAGTTTTCCTTCTAACAGTCAGG
>NW_016905610.1:0-289 GCF_001698545.2 Rhinopithecus bieti | reverse complement strand
TGTGTGGTTTTGAGGGAGTTTCTTAGTCCTGAGTTCTAATTTGATTGCACTGTGGTCTGAGAGACTGTTTGTTATGATTTCCATTCTTTTGCATTTGCTGAGGAGTGTTTTACTTCCAATTATGTGGTTAATTTTAGAGTAAGTGCAATGAGGTGCTGAGAAGAATGTATATTCTGTTGATTTGGGTTGGAGCTTGGTCCAGAGCTGAGTTCAAGTCCTGAATATCCTTGTTAATTTTCTGTCTCGTTGATCTGTCTAATATTGACAATGGGGTGTTAAAGTCTCCCAC
>NW_016905609.1:0-749 GCF_001698545.2 Rhinopithecus bieti | reverse complement strand
GCATTCATTTCAGATAGCTAAAGCTTATACTACATTGCCCAGTTTGGAAACCCTGTCTTTGAGGAATCTGTGAAAGGATATTAAGTGTCATCCAGAGGCTTGTGATGAGGAAGGAAATGTCTTAGCAAACTATCACAAGAACAGAAAACCAAACACCGCATGTTCTCACTCATAGGTGGGAACTGAACAATGAGATCACTTGGACTCAGGAAGGGGAACATCACGCACTGGGGCCTATCATGGGGAGGGGAGGGGGGAGGGATTGCATTGGGGAGTTATACATGATATAAATGATGAATTGATGGGTGCTGACGAGTTGATGTGTGCAGCACACCAACATGGCATAAGTATACATATGTAACAAACCTGCACGTTATGCACATGTACCCTAGAACTTAAAGTATAATAAAAAAAAAAGCAGAAACCAACAAGAAAATAATAATAATTAATAAATTTAGAGTCTTTGCTTCTTAAAATTTGTGTACTCAAGCATTGAGAATCTTTGGAACATGAGATAGGGAAAACTCATCCTTTTGTAAGAAAACTTCAATCCTGAGGCCATAAATTTTAGCAAGAGAAGCACAGGACTAGCTTTCCGATCCTAACTCTCTTCATTGTATCACTTTAAGGAAATGTCTTGAAAATTATAGTGATTAGTTTTATCACTGGGGATATTGACAGTCATACCATGAAATGGTTTTAATTAAATAAGAAAATAAATATAACAAAACTGTTGTAAAAAAAAAAAA
>NW_016905608.1:0-473 GCF_001698545.2 Rhinopithecus bieti | reverse complement strand
CCATTGCGCTTATTTAACATGCTGTGTTGTGCTTCCTCTCCTCACAATTTATTTATTTTCTCCCTATGCTATTATAGTCACTATCCCACTTTGAAGTTCAACTGAATATAAATCATTCCTAAATTCTATCTCTAGCCAGTCCTTTCTCAGAAATCTGAGATTCTCCCTGAAAACAGTTTTTTTTTTTTTGTTCATTCATATTTAAGTCATGACTTAGTCTTGACTAGTTTAATTCATAAGTGTAACCTGTATCTGCATCTCCATTGCCTCCTTGGTTGTTAAATGTATAATCACTTCATACCTTATGGCAGTGTTTCTCTTTTCCATGATACTTCAGCTGTATTCAAACCTATTTGCTGTATGTTGAGATCAAAGTGATCTTTCCAAAATGTTTATATGATCTAACCACTCACATTGTCATAAATGCTTATAACTTGCTTTACATTGCTGATAATTAAGTTAAAATTATTATC
>NW_016905607.1:0-1455 GCF_001698545.2 Rhinopithecus bieti | reverse complement strand
TATCCAGGACTTTTCAGAATCTGTTGAGATAATCATGTGGTTTTTGTCATTGGTTCTGTTTATGTGATGGATTGAATTTATTGATTTGTGTGTGTTGAACCAGCCTTGGATCCTAGGGATGAAGCCGTCTTGATTGTGGTGGATAAGTTTTTTGATTTGCTGCTGGATTTGGTTTGCCAGTATTTTATTGAGGATTTTTGCATGGATGTTCATCAGGGATATTGGTCTAAAATTCTCTTTTTTTGTTGTGTCTCTGCCAGGTTTTGGTATCAGGATGATGTTGGCTTCATAAAATGAATCAGGGAGGATTCCCTCTTTTTTTTATTGATTGGAATAGTTTCAGAAGGAATGGAACAAGCCCCTCTTTGTACCTCTGGTAGAATTTGGCTGTGAATCCATCTGGTCCTGGGCTTTTTTTTGGTTGGTAGGCTATTAATTACTGCCTCAATTTCAGAACTTGTTATTGGTCTGTTCAGGGATTCGACATCGACTAACCCTAAATGTAAATGGGCTAAGCGCTCCAACAAAAGACACAGACTGGCAAGTTGGATAAAGAGTCAAGACCTATCAGTGTGCTGTATTCCAGAGGCCCAACTCATGTGCAAAGACACACACAGGCTCAAAATAAAGGGATGGAGGAAGATTTACCAAACAATTGGAGAGACAGAAAAAAAAAGCAGGGGTTCAATCCTAGTCTCTGATAAAACAGACTTTAAACCAACAAACATCAAAAAAGACAAAGAAGGGCATTACATAATGGTAAAGGGATCAATGCAACAAGAAGAGCTAAATATTCTGAATATATATACATTCAATACAGGAGCACCCAGATTCATAAAGCAAATACTTAGAGACCTACAAAGAGTCATAGACTTCCACACAATAATAGTGGGAGATTTTAACACCCCACTGTTAATATTAGACAGATCAACAAGACAGAAAATTAACAAGGATATTCAAGACTCTGGACCAAGCAGACCTAATAGACATCTACAGAACTCTCCACTCCAAATCAACAGAATATACATTCTTTTCAGTACCACATTGCACTTATTCTAAAATTGACCACATAATTGGAAGTAAAACACTCCTCAGCAAATGCAAAAGAATGGAAGTCATAACAAACAGTCTCTCAGACCACAGTGCAGTCAAATTAGAACTCAGGATTAAGAAACTCACTCAAAACTGCACAACTACATGGAAACTGAACAACTTACTGGGTAAATAATGAAATTAAGGCCAAAATAAGTAAGTTCTTTGAAACCAATGAGAACAAAGACACAACGTACCAGGATCTCTGGGACACAGCAAAAGCAGTGTTAAGAGGGAAATGTATAGCACTAAATGCCCACAGGTGAAAGCAGGAAAGATCTAAAATTGACACCCTAAGGTCAGAATTAAAAGAACTAGAGAAGCAAGAGCAAACACATTAAAGAGCTAGCAGAAGACAAGAGA
>NW_016905606.1:0-754 GCF_001698545.2 Rhinopithecus bieti | reverse complement strand
CTAGCAGTCTATCAATTTTGTTGTTCTTTTCAAAAAACCAGCTCCTGGATTCATGGATTTTTTGAATAGTTTTTTTTTGTATCTCTATCTCCTTGAGTTCTGTTCTGATCTTAGTTATTTCTTGCCTTCTACTAGCTTTTAAATTTGTTTGCTCTTGCTTCTCTAGTTCTTTTAGGGTGATTTCAGGGTGTTGATTTTAGATCCTTCCTGCTTTCTCTTGTGGGCATTTAGTGCTATAAATTTCCCTCTACACACTGCTTTAAATGTATCCCAGAGATTCTGGTATGTTGTGTCTTTGTTCTCATTGGTTTCAAAGAACATCTTTATTTCTGCCTTCATTTCTTTCTTTACCCAGTAGTCACTCAGGAGCACGTTGTTCAGTTTTCATGTAGTTTTGTGGTTTTGAGTGAGTTTCTTAATCTTGAGTTCCAAATTGATTGCACTGTGGTCTGAGAGACAGTTTGTTATAATTTCTGTTCTTTTACATTTGCTAAGGAGTGCTTTACTTCCAACTATGTGGCCAATTTTGGAATAAGCGTGAGGTGGTGCTGAGAAGAATGCATATTCTGTTGATTTGGGTGGAGAGTTCTGTAGATGTCTGTTAGGTCCGCTTGGTGCAGCATTGAGTTCCATTCCTGGATATCCTTGTTAACTTTCTGCCTCATTGATCTGTCTGGTGTTGAAAGTGGGGTGTTAAAGTCTCCCATTATTACTGTGCAGGAGTCTAAATCTCTTTGTAGGTCTCTAAGGACTT
>NW_016905605.1:0-368 GCF_001698545.2 Rhinopithecus bieti | reverse complement strand
CATTAGGTATTTTTCCTAATGTTATCCCTCCCCTAGGCTCCGACCCCACCACAGGCCCCAGTGTGTGATGTTTCCCTCCCTGTGTCCATGTGTTCTCATTGCTCAACTCCCACTTATGAGTGAGAACATGCAGTGTTTGGTTTTCTGATCTTGTGATAGCTTGCTGAGAATGACGGGTTCCAGTTTCATCCATATTCCTATGAAGGACATGAACTCATCCTTTTTTATGGCTGCATAGTATTCCATGGTGTATATGTGCCACATTTTCTTAATCCAGTCTATCATTGATGGACATTTCTGTTGGTTCCAAGTCTTTGCTATTGTGAATAGTGCCACAATAAACATACGTGTGCATGTATCTTTATCAC
>NW_016905604.1:0-749 GCF_001698545.2 Rhinopithecus bieti | reverse complement strand
CATATCCTTCACCACTTTTGATGGGGTTGTTTTTTTTCTTGTAAATTTGTTTATGTTCCTTGTAGATTCTGGATATTAGTCCTTTGTCAGATGGATAGATTGCAAAATTTTCTCCCATTCTGTAGTTTGCTGGTTCACTCTGATGATAGTTTCTTTTGCTGTGCAAAAGCTCTTTACTTTAATTAGATCCCATTTGTCTATTTTGGCTTTTGTTGCCTTTGCTTTTGGTGTTTTAGTGATGAAGTCTTTGCCCATGCCTATGTCCTGAATGGTATTGCCTAGGTTTCCTTCTAGAGTTTTATGGTTTTAGGTCTAACATTTAAGTCGTTAATCCATCTTGAGTTAATTTTATATAAGGTGTAAAGAAGGGGTTCAGTTTCAGTTTTCTGCATATGGCTAGCCTGTTTTCCCAACACCACTTATTAAGTAGGGAATCCTTTCCCCATTTCTTGTTTTGTCAGGTTTGTCAAAGATCAGATGGTTGTATATGTGTGGTGTTATTTCTGAGGCCTCTGTTCTGTTCCATTGGTCTATATCTCTGTTTTGGTACCAGTACCATGCTGTTTTGGTTACTGTAGCCGTGTAGTGTAGTTTGAAGTCAGGTAGCGTGAAGCCTTCAGCTTTGTTCCTTTTGCTTAGAATTGTCTTGGCTATATGGGCTCTTTTTTGGTTCTATATGAAATTTAAAGTAGTTTCTCCCAATTCTATGAAGAAAGTCAATGGTAGCTTGATGGGAATAGCATTGAATC
>NW_016905603.1:0-2266 GCF_001698545.2 Rhinopithecus bieti | reverse complement strand
CAGCTCTGTGTATCAGACACAAAGCTCTGGTGGCATGGGCTTACAGGGGATCCCCTGATCCATGGGTTGCAAAGATCAATAGGAGAAGCACTGTCTCCTGAGCAGGGTTGGACAATCACTCACTGCTTCCCTTGGCTGGGAGTGGGGTTCCTTTGGCTCCATGCTGCTCTTGGCTGGGCCATCGCACCCTCTCACCACTTTTCTTCATTCTCCATGGGGCGAGCTGTTCTTCCAGTCAGTTCCAATGTGAGAACCTGGATATCTCAGTTGAAGGTGCTGAATTCACCTGCCCCTTTTCATTCCTCTCCGTGAGTGCTGGGGAGTGCAGCTGCTTTTAATTGGCCATACTGGATCACTCTAAACATTTCTCTTTTAGTCCTTGTTCTTAATTCCTATAGCCCTTGGTTTATCATTAGTTTCTTAATAAAATAACCTGTCCATATTCTCCAGTCATGGGATGATGATTCAGGCTGGGGATCCAGGCCATTTTCTGAAAAGTTGCTGAACTTGCGGCCTTGTCCTGTTCACACCTGAGCTAACATGCTGCAGAGAGGTACTCTTTCCACCTCTTGGCAACTGAAGACAGCCCTTGATAATTATAGTTTTATTGAGGTATAATAAGTATTGTAAATTACATAAAATTAAACAGAGACTTTCACTTGGCATTTTACAGTAAATAGCATTATACGTTTGAAATTAATTTAGTCATCCACGAAGCCTAAAGCAGTATGCTGCCACTATAATTTAGGATCTTGGCCGGATGCGGTGGCTCAAGCCTATAATCCCAGCACTTTGGGAGGCCGAGGCAGGCAGATCACAAGGTCAGGAGATCGAGACCATCCTGGCTAACACGATGAAACCCCATCACTACTAAACAAAAAAACATACAAAAAAATTAGCTGGATGTGGTGGCGGGCACCTGTAGTCCCAGCTGCTCGGGAGGCCGAGGTAGGAGAATGGTGTGAACCCAGGAGGTGGAGCTACCAGGGAACCAAGATTGCACCACTGCACTCTAGCCTGGACCACAGAGTGAGACCTTGTCTCAAAAAAAAAAAAAAAAAAAAAAAAAAAAAAACAAAACAAAACAAAAAAACCAGCCGTGATTCTTTACAATTCCTTCCACCAGGAGTTGGAGTCTATTTTGTACTCTGAATCCAGACTGGTAGTATAATTTGCATTGTCCACTAAAATGGGATAGAAGTAACATTATACTAATTTTGAGCCTGGACCTTAAGAGGATTTACATTGTTTTGCTTGCTGCTCCTGGTACTCTTGCCACTGCCATCATGTGAAGAGGCCTGAAGTAGCCTACTAGAGAATAAGAGACCACATGGGACCATTCAGCCAAGTCATGTTATTTTCTTTTCTCTCTTTTAAAAAATCTGCTTCATACAGCCGGGCACAGTGGCTCACGCCTATAATCCCAGCACTTTGGGAGGCTGAGGCAGGCAGATCACGAGGTCAGGAGATTGAGACCATCCTAGCTAACACGGTGAAACCCCATCTTTACTAAAACACAAAAAATTAGCCGGGCATAGGGGTGGGGCGCCTGTAGTCCCAGCTACTTGGAAGGCTGAGGCAGGAGAATGGCATGAACCCGGGAGGCAGAGTTTGCAGGGAGCTGAGATCGCGCCACTGCACTCCAGCCTGAGTGACACAGCGACACTTCGTCTCAAAAAAAAAAGTCTCAAAAAAAATTTTTTTCATTCTTTAAACAAAATTTTAATTGACACATAATACTTGTTCATATTTATAAAGTAGAGAGTGATATCTCAGTACCTGTGTACAATGTGTAATGATCAAATCAGGATAATCAGCATATCCATCACCTCAAATATTTATCATTCTTTGTGCTGGGAACACTCAAGAGCCTCTCTATTTAAAATACACGATAAATTATTATTAACTGTAGTCATCCTACAGTGCTATAGAATATCAAAACTTATTCCTCTCTATAAGCTGAAATCTGACATTCCTTTGTTGATTTTCTGTCTAGATGATCTGTCTAGTGCTATGAGTGAGGTGTTACGGGGTATTAAAGACCCCAACTGTTACTGGATTGGAATCTGTCTTTCCCTTTAGATCTAATATTTGCCTTGTTTATCTGAGTGCTCTAGTGTTGGGTACATATATATCTGCAATTATTATATCCTATTGCTAAGTTGATCCTTTCATCATTATAAAATGTCTATCTTTGTCTCCTCATACAGTTTGACTTAAAGTCTGTTTTATCTCATATAGGTATGGCTACTCCTGCTCACTTTTG
>NW_016905602.1:0-754 GCF_001698545.2 Rhinopithecus bieti | reverse complement strand
TATTTCTTGCTCTGATCTTAGTTATTTCTTGCCTTCTGCTAGCTTTTGAATGTGTTAGTTCTTGCTTCTCCAGTCCTTTTAATTGTGATGTTAGGGTATCAATTTTAGATCTTTCCAGCTTTCTCTTGTGGGTATTTAGTACTATAAATTTCCCTCTACACACTGTTTTAAATGTGTCCCTGAGAATCTGATATGTTGTATCTATATTCTTATTGGTTTCAAAGAACATCTTTATTTCTGCCTTCATTTTCTTAGATACCTAGTAGTCATTCAGGAGCAGGTTGTTTGGTTTCCGTGTAGTTGAGTGGTTTTGAGTGAGTTTCTTAACCCTGAGTTCTAGTTTGATTGCACTATGGTCTGAGAGACAGTTTGTTATAATTTCTGTTCTTCTACATTTGCTGAGGAGTGCTTTACTTCCAACTATGTGGTCAATTTTGGAATAAGTGTGATATGGTGCTGAGAGGAATATATATTCTGTTGATTTGGGGTGGAAAGTTCTGTAGATGTCTATTAGGTCTACTTGGTTCAGAGTTGAGTTCAATTCCTGGATATCCTTGTTAACTTTTGTCTCGTTGATCTGTCTAATGTTGATAGTGGGGTGTTAAAGTCTCCCATTATTACTGTGTGGGAGTCCAAGTCTCTTTGTAGGTCTCTAATCACTTGCTTTATGAATCTGGGTGCTTCTCTACTGGGTGCATACATATTTAGGATAGTTAGTTGTTCTTGTTGAATTGATACCTTTACCATTATGTAG
>NW_016905601.1:0-750 GCF_001698545.2 Rhinopithecus bieti | reverse complement strand
TTCCCTATTTCCCCATTGCTTGTTTTCATCAGGTTTTCAAAGATCAGATGGTTGTAGATGTGTGATGTTATTTCTGTGGCCTCTCTCCTGTTCCATTGGTCTATATATCTGTTTTGGTACCAGTACCATGCTGTTTTGGTTACTGTAGCCTTGTAGTATAGTTTGAAGTCAGGCAGCGTGATGCCTCCAGCTTTGTTCTTTTGCTTAGGATTGCGTTGGCTATGCAGGCTCTTTTTTGCTTCCATATGAACTTTGAAGTAGTTTTTTCCAATTCTGTGAAGAAAGACATTGGTAGCTCGATGGGGATGGCATTGAATCTATAAATTACCTTGGACAGTATGGGCATTTTCATAATATTGATTCTTCCTATCTATGAGCATGGAATGTTCTTCCTTTTGTTTGTGTCCTCTTTTATTTGGTTGAGCAGTCGTTTGTAGTTCTCCTTGAAGAGGTCCTTCACATCCCTTGTAAGTTGGATTCCTAGGTATTTTATTCTCTTTGTAGCAATTGTGAATGAGAGTTTACTCATGGTTTGGTTCTCTGTTGGTCTGTTATTGGTGTATAGGAATGCTTGTGATTTTGCACATTGATTTTGTATCCTGAGACTGCTGGAGTTGCTTATCAGCTTAAGGAGGTTTTGGGCTGAGACGATGGAGTTTTCTAAATAAACAATCATGTCATCTGCAAACAGAAACAATTTGACATCCTCTCTTCCTAATTGAATAGGCTTTATTTCCTTCTCTTGCCTGA
>NW_016905600.1:0-980 GCF_001698545.2 Rhinopithecus bieti | reverse complement strand
TTCAAGCGATTCTTCTGCCTCAGCCTCCCAAGTATCTGGGATTATAGGCATGTGTGTGCCTCAGCCCCTGAGTAGCTGGGATGACAGGCACCTGCCACCACACCCGGCTAATTTTGTATTTTAGTAGAGATGGGGTTTCACCGTGTTGGCCAGGCTGGTCTCGATCTCCTGACCTCGTGATCCGCCCGTCTCGGCCTCCCAAAGTGCTGGGATTACAGGCTTGAGCCACCGCGCCCGGCCGAATACTAACTTATTAAAAGTAAAAGCCCACCAAATAGTTGAGGAGGGCCATTGATGTGGTTTGGATATTTGTCCCTGCCCAAATCTCATGTTGCACTGTAATCCCCAGTGCTGGAGGTGGGGCCTGGTGGAGGTGTTTGGGTCACGGCGGGGCCAGATCCCTCACGGCTTGGGGCTGTCTTCACGATAGTGCGTTCTGGAAAGATCTGGTCGTTTTAAAATGTGTGGCACTCCCTCTGGCTTGCTCCTGCTTTCGCCATGAGACACGTCTGCTCCCCTTTTGCCCTCTGCCATGATTGTGAGCTCCCTGAGGCTTCACCAGAAGCTGAACAGGCACCAGCGCCATACTTCCTGTAAAGCCTGTAGAACCATGAGCTAATGAATTAAGCCTCTTTTCTTTATAAATGACCCCATCTCAGGTATTTCTTTATAGCAGTGCAAGAATGGCCTAATACAGGTCGGGCGCGGTGGCTCAAGCCTGTAATCCCAGCACTTTGGGAGGCCGAGGCAGGCGGATCACGAGGTCAGGAGATCAAGACCATCCTGGCTAACACGGTAAAACCCCGTCTCTACTAAAAATACAAAAAACTAGCCGGGCGACCTGGCGGGCGCCTGTAGTCCCAGCTACTCGGGAGGCTGAGGCAGGAGAATGGCGGGAACCCGGGAGGCGGAGCTTGCAGTGAGCTGAGATCCGGCCCCTGCACTCCAGCCCGGGCGACAGAGCGAGGCTCCGTCTCAAA
>NW_016905599.1:0-369 GCF_001698545.2 Rhinopithecus bieti | reverse complement strand
TCTACTCTTAGTCTGATGGCTTCCCTTTGTGGGTAACCTGACCTTTCTCTCTGGCTGCCCTTAACATTTTTTCCTTCATTTCAACTTTGGTGAATCTGACAATTATGTGTCTTGGAGTTGCTCTTCTTGAGGAGTATCTTTGTGGCATTCTCTGTATTTCCTGAATTTGAATGTTGGCCTGCCTTGCTACATTGGGGAAGTTCTCCTGGATAATATCCTGCAGAGTGTTTTCCAAGTTGTTCCATTCTCCTAGTCACTTTCAGGTACATCAGTCAGACATAAATTTGGACTTGCCACATAGTCCCAAATTTCCCGGAGGCTTTTTTCATTTCCTTTTACTCTTTTTTCTCTGAACTTCTCTTCTTGCTT
>NW_016905598.1:0-369 GCF_001698545.2 Rhinopithecus bieti | reverse complement strand
ATTCTTGCCTTATCGGTAGCCGTCTCTTACTCTCATTCCGCCTTCCTCTTCAGTCTATTCCTGCCCTCCTCTTCCTTGGCTCCTTCCTAACTATTCTGTCATCATTCTATTACTGTCATCATTCTATTACCTGCTTCTTATATCTCCTCTAAAATTGTTTTAGACCTTTAGGCACCTAAGGCACTAGGCAAACCAGTGTCTGATCTCCGGCCTAGTCTTAACTAAAACCAAACAATACTCCAGACACTAGGCAAACTGGTGTCCTTACATCTAAATGGCGGCAGACAATACCATCTCCTAGCAACTATCTCCACTACGTCAGCACTGTTGCCCATCTAATACCAGGTAAAACAATTACTGTTATCTAAA
>NW_016905597.1:0-369 GCF_001698545.2 Rhinopithecus bieti | reverse complement strand
CTCACCGTATCAGTTACAACATCTTTTTTCTATTCTAGAAAGGGACAGTCACTTGGACAGCTCACGTCATTTAACTCCTTTGGCTTTACAGGAACTCCAGCTTGTAGAAGAACAACTTCAAAAGGCCCATCTACATTATATCCTTCCCGACGTTCCCCTTTCCTTTTGTTTATTTCATACTTTACATTCTCCTACAGGTATGATTCATCAAACAAATCGGCCGTTAGAATGGATTTTTTTATCCAACAAAACATCTAAACGCTTGACTTCTTATATCGATCGTTTAGCTGAATTTATCATCAAAGGACAGCATCGCTTGCGGCAACTCTGGGGAGGAGATCCTTCCTTCACTATCTCTCAATTCACTCA
>NW_016905596.1:0-548 GCF_001698545.2 Rhinopithecus bieti | reverse complement strand
GAGCAGGTGTACCTTGTACGGTGGTCACCTCTGTTGCTTTTTTTTTTTTTTTAAATACTTTAAGTTCTAGGGTACATGTGCATAACGTGCAGGTTTGTTACATATGTATACTTGTGCCATGTTGGTGTGCTGCACCCATCAACTCATCAGCACCCATCAACTCGTCATTTACATCAGGTATAACTCCCTATGCAATCCCTCCCCCCTCCCCCCTCCGCATGATAGGCCCCGGTGTGTGATGTTCCCCTTCCCGAGTCCAAGTGATCTCATTGTTCAGTTCCCACCTATGAGTGAGAACATGCGGTGTTTGGTTTTCTGTTCTTGCGATAGTTTGCTGAGAATGATGGTTCTTGTGCAGATATTTTCATATATTTGCATTATTATTTCTCTTCATCATCCAGGATTGAGTTATATAATTCATAGCAAGTATATATTTAACTTTATAAGAAATGTTAAACTTTTTTCCTGAGTAGATGTAGCATTTCATAATTCCACCAACGATGTTGCTCCACATCTTCATCAGTATCTGGTAGAGTCATCAGTATTTG
>NW_016905595.1:0-365 GCF_001698545.2 Rhinopithecus bieti | reverse complement strand
TTTACACTCCCACCAATAGTGTAAAAGCATTCCTGTTTTCTACAGCCTCTCTAGCATCTGTTGTTTCCTGACTTTTAATGATTGCCATTCTCACTGGTATAAGATGGTGTCTCATTGTGGTTTTAATTTGCATTTCTCTAATGACCAGTGATGATGAGCTTTTCTTCATATGTTTGTTGGCCACATAAATGTCTTCTTTTGAGAAGTGTCTGTTCATATCCTTCACCCACTTTTGATGGGGTTGTTTATTTCTTGTAAATTTGTTTAAATTCTTTGTAGATTCTGGATATTAGCCCTTTGTCAGATGGATAGATTGCAAAAAATGTTCTCCCATTCTGTAGGTTGCGTGTTCACTCTGATGCTAG
>NW_016905594.1:0-752 GCF_001698545.2 Rhinopithecus bieti | reverse complement strand
CGGCCGAGAAATAAAATCTTTTACAGACAAGGAAATGCTGAGAGATTTTGTCTCCTCCACGCCTGCCTTACAAGAGCTCCTGAAGGAGGCACGAAACATGGAAAGGAACAACTGGTACCATCCACCACAAAACATGCCAAATTGTAAAGACCAGTGACACTATGAAGAAACTGCATCAGTTAACAGGCAAAATAACCAGCTAACATCACAATGATGACAGGATCAAATTTAAACATAACAATATTAACCTTAAATGTAAAAGGGCTAAATGCCCCAATTAAAAGACACAGACTGGCAAATTAGGTATAACAGTCAAGACCCATTGGTGTGCTGTATTCAGGAGACCCATCTCACGTGCAAAGATGCACACAGGCTCAAAATAAAGGGATGGAGGAAGATCTACCAAGCAAATGGAAAGCAAAAAAAAGGAAGGGTTGCAATTCTAGTCTCTGATAAAACAGACTTTAAACCAACAAAGATCAAAAGAGACAAAGAAGGCCATTACATAATGGTAAAGAGATCAATTCAACAAGAGCTAACTATCCTAAATATAAATGCACCCAATACAGGAGCACCCAGATTCATAAAGCAAGTCCTTAGAGACCTACAAAGAGACTTAGACTTCCACACAGTAACAATAGGAGACTTTAACACTCCACTGTCAATATTAGACAGATGGACAAGATAGAAGGTTAACAAGGATGTCCAGGACTTGAACTCAGCTCTGGACCAAGCAGACCTACTAGATATCT
>NW_016905593.1:0-368 GCF_001698545.2 Rhinopithecus bieti | reverse complement strand
TCTGCCTTTGGTCTCTGATGCTGGTGACGTACTGATGGGGTTTTGGTGTGGGTGTCCTTCCTGTTTGTTAGTTTTCCTTCTAACAGTCAGGACCCTCAGCTGTAGGTCAGTTGGAGATTGCTTGAGGTCCACTCCAGACCCTGTTTGCCTGGGTATCAGCAGCAGAGGCTGCAGAAGATAGAATATTGCTGAACAGCGAGTGTACCTGTCTGATTCTTGCTTTGGAAGCTTCATCTCAAGGGTGTACCCCGCTGTGTGAGGTGCGGGGTGTCGGTCTGCCCCTAGTGGTGGATGTCTCCCAGTTAGGCTACTCAGGGATCAGAGACCCACTTGAGCAGGCAGTCTCCGTTCTCAGATCTCAACCTCCG
>NW_016905592.1:0-367 GCF_001698545.2 Rhinopithecus bieti | reverse complement strand
AGTTAGGGAGGCTTCGTGGGCGAGGGACCCTCCCGGCCAGGAATGGGGTATATGCTCCTGGTGTGCCTGTATGCTTACAGCGCAGTATTGGGGTGGGAGTTACCCGATTTTCCAGGTGTTGTGTGTCTCAGTTCCCCTGGCTAGGAAAACGGATCCCCTTCCCCTTGCGCTTCCAGGTGAGGCGATGCCTCGCCCTGCTTCAGCTCTCGCTGGTCAGGCTGCAGCAGCTGACCAGCACCGATTGTCTGGCACTCCCTAGTGAGACGACCCCAGTACCTCAGTTGAAAATGCAGAAATCACCGGTCTTCTGTGTCGCTTGCGCTGGGAGTTGGAGACTGGAGCTGTTCCTATTCGGCCATCTTGCTCC
>NW_016905591.1:0-367 GCF_001698545.2 Rhinopithecus bieti | reverse complement strand
TTCATAATAAAAGATGACACTTAGAACTGGATCACTTGGCCCTTTCTCTTCTTATCTCCTCCCAGTTCAAAATGCTTGCATCTTTTAATAGCCAGCATTCTCTTAGATCTGCAGTTGGGCTCAACGCACTCAAGCCTTAGCACAATCTTCTTTGTAGTTTTAGCCTTTTCCGGAAAATCGGCTTAGTTTGCCCACCATAGCCACTCTGCTTCCTGTCATAGCGCCGCTTTCCCTGGGCATACAGAGAATCCTTGCCCTTCTTGTACTGTGTCACTTTGTGGGGTTGGTGCTTGCCACACTTCTTACAGAAAGTCCGGCGGGTTTTAGGGACGTTAACCATGCTTGCAAGAGCGATATCGACACGGGT
>NW_016905590.1:0-752 GCF_001698545.2 Rhinopithecus bieti | reverse complement strand
CTCCTCGAGTGGCTCTCTGACCCCTGGGGTAGCCTAACCGGGAGATACCTCCCAGTAGGGGCCGACTGACACCTCATACAGCCAGGTGCCCCTCTGAGACGAAGCTTCCAAGGAAGGATCAGGCAGCAACATTTGCTGTTCTGCAATATTTACTGTTCTGCAGCCTCCACTGGTGATACCCAGGCAAACAGGGTCTGGAGTGGACCTCCAGCAAACTCCAACAGACCTGCAGCTGAGGGTCCTGACTGTTAGAAGGAAAATTAACCAACAGAAAGGACATCCACACCAAAACCCCATCTGTACGTCACCATCATCAAAGACCAAAAGTAGATGAAACCACAAAGAAGGGGAGAAACCAGAGCAAAAAAGCTGAAAATTCTAAATGTAAGAGTGCGTCTTCTTCTCCAAAGGACCACAGCTCCTCTCCAGCAATGGAACAAAGCTGGACGGAGAATGACTTTGACGAGTTGAGAGAAGAAGGCTTCAGACGATCGGTAATAACAAACTTCTCCGAGCTAAAGGAGGATGTTCAAACCCATCACAAAGAAGCTAAAACCTTGAGAAAAGATTAGACAAATGGCTAACTAAACAGTGTAGAGAAGACCTTAAGTGACCTGATGGAGCTGAAAACCATGGCATGAGAACTACGTGATGCATGCACAAGCTTCAGCAGCCAATTCGATCAAGTGAAAGAAAGGGTATTGGTGATTGAAGATCAAATGAATAAAATTAAGTGAGAAGAGAAGTTTAGA
>NW_016905589.1:0-289 GCF_001698545.2 Rhinopithecus bieti | reverse complement strand
CGCGGTGGCTTAAGCCTGTAATCCCAGCACTTTGGGAGGCTGAGACGGGCGGATCACAAGGTCAGGAGATCGAGACCATCCTGGCTAACATGGTGAAACCCCATCTCTACTAAAAATACAAAAAACTAGCCGGGTGAGGTGGCGGGCGCCTGTAGTCCCAGCTACTCGGGAGGCTGAGGCAGGAGAATGGCGTGAACCCGGGAGGCAGAGCTTGCAGTGAGCTGAGATTGTGCCACTGCACTCCAGTCTGGGCGACAGAGCGAGACTCCGCCTCAAAAAAAAAAAAAAA
>NW_016905588.1:0-218 GCF_001698545.2 Rhinopithecus bieti | reverse complement strand
AGGAGTGCCCTCCGCAGTGCCACCTCTGGTTGTACTGTGGGCTGGGGTCTGGGAGTGTGTGCATGTTTGGGTGTGTAAATCTGCATATAAGCGTCTGTACGTCTGAGTGCCTGTGTCTGTGATTATGTCTCTGTGTAGCTGTCTCTGGGTGGCCCTGTGTTTTCTCTATCTTTATATGCATTTGGGTGTCCTTTCTTCCTGAATGAGTGTGTGTTGGC
>NW_016905587.1:0-427 GCF_001698545.2 Rhinopithecus bieti | reverse complement strand
AGGTGGCTGTGTTCCCAGCCCAGCGCCTCCACCTGTGAGTGAGGGTCAGTCATTGCGGTGATGATGGCGATATAGAATGTTCCTCATAGCATTATTGTGAGGCAGAGAGCACCAGCCCACTCAGGCACAGGGCATGGTCCTGGGGACACATCTGTCTTTCTCTCTTGACCTCTAGATCTACTAAGCACCATGCAACACCGCCACTCTAAGCATACCCAGACAGGGTCCCCGGCCCAACCTTGTGCCCCTGTTCCCAGAGTCACCCAACCCTGGCCTCTCTCTGGCATCTCAGGGCCCAGGCACAGCCCTTCTGTAGGCCCTGGAAGGGGCACATCCCCAGCCTGAGTTTGAAACCTGGAAAATACCTTCTTCCAAGAGAGCTCAGAAGGGCCAGGTCATGCCTGGGTCTGTTCTCTCCACTGGCCCC
>NW_016905586.1:0-872 GCF_001698545.2 Rhinopithecus bieti | reverse complement strand
CAATCTTTCCATCTAACAAAAGGCTAATATCCATAATCTATAAAGAACTTAAACAAATTTACAAGAAAAAAAAACCATCAAAAGTGGGCAAAGGATATGAACAGATACTTCTCAAAAGAAGACATTTATACGGCCAATAAACATATGAAAAAAAAGCTCATCATCGCTGATCATTAGAGAAATGCAAACCAAAACCACAGTGAGCTACCATCTCACACCAGTTAGAATGGCGATCATTAAAAGTCAGGAAACAGCAGATGCTGGAGAGGATGTGGAGAAATAGAAACGCTTTTACACTGTTGGTGGGACTGTAAACTAGTTCAACCATTGTGGAAGACAGTGTGGTGATTCCTCAAGGATCTAGAACTAGAAATACCATTTGACCCAGCAATCCTATTACTGGGTATATACTCAAAGGATTATAAATCATTCTACTACAAAACACATGCACATGTATGTTTGTTGCAGCACTGTTCACAATAGCAAAACTTGGAAACAACCCAAATGTCTATCAGTGATAGACTGAATAAAGAAAATGTGTCACATATACACCGTGGAATACTATGCAGCCATAAAAAAGGATGAACTCATGGATGAGGGACATGGATGAAGCCGGAAGTCATCATTCTCAGCAAACTGTCACAGGAACAGAAAACCAAAATCTGCATGTTGTCACTCATAAGTGGGAGTTGAACAATGAGCACACATGGACACAGAGAGGGCAACATCACACACTGGGGCCTGTCGGGGTGGGGGGCTAGGGGAGGGATAGCACTAGGAGAAATACCTAATGTAGATGACGAGTTGATGGGTACAGCAAAACACCATTGCATGTGTATACCTGCGTAACAAACCTGCACATTCTGTGCAGG
>NW_016905585.1:0-986 GCF_001698545.2 Rhinopithecus bieti | reverse complement strand
TTTTGATGTGCTGCTGGATTCAGTTTGCCACTATTTTATTGAGGATTTTAGCACTGATGTTCATTAGGCATATGGGTCTAAACTTCTCTTTTCTTGTTGTGTCCTGCCAGGCTTTGGTACCAGGATGATGTTGGCCTCATCAAATGAGTTAGGGAGGATTCCCTCTTTTTCTATTGATTGGAATAGTTTCAGAAGGAATGGTACCAGCTCCTCTTTGTACCTCTAGTAGAATTCGGCTGTGAATAGGTCTAGTCCTGGACTTTTTTTGGTTGGTAGGTTATTAATTATTGCCTCAATTTCAGAGCCTGTTATTGGTGTATTCAGAGTTTCAACCTCTTCCTGGTTTAGTCTTGGGAGGGTGTATGTGTCCAGGAATTTATCCATTTCTTCTAGATTTTCTAGTTTATTTGCTTACAGGTATTTATAGTATTCTCTGATGATAGTTTGTATTTCTGAGGGATAGGTGGTGATATCCCCTTTATCATTTTTTATTGTGTCTATTTGATTCTTCTCTCTTTTCTTCTTTATTACTCTTGCTAGCTGTCTATCAATTTTGTTGATCTTTCCAAAAAAACAGCTCCCGGATTCATTGATTTTTTGAAGGATATTTTGTGTCTCTATCTCTTTCAGTTCTGCTCTGATCCTAGTTATTTCTTGCCTTCTGCTACCTTTTGAATTTGTTTGCTCTTGCTTCTCTAGTTCTTTTCACTGTGATGTTAGGGTGTTGATTTTAGATGCTTCCTGCTTTGTGTTGTGGGATTTAGTGCTATACATTTCCCTCTACACACTGCTTTAAATGTGTCCTAGAGATTCTGGTACGTTGTGTCTTTGTTCTCATTGGTTTCAAAGAACATTTTTACTTTTGCCTTCATTTCATTATTTACCTAGTAGTCATTCAGGAGCAGTTTGTTCAGTTTCCATGTAGTTGTGCAGCTTTGAGTGAGTTTCTTAATCCTGAGTTCTAATTTGATTGCACTTTGGTCTGA
>NW_016905584.1:0-981 GCF_001698545.2 Rhinopithecus bieti | reverse complement strand
ACTGTGTTAGTCTGCTGAGAATGATGGTTTCCAGCTTCATCCATGTCCCCACAAAGGACTTGAACTCATCCTTTTTTATGGCTGCATGGTATTCCGTGGTGTATATGTGCCACATTTTCTTTATCCACTCCATCATTAATGGGCATTTGAGTTGGTTCCAAGTCTTTGCTATTGTGAATAGTGCTGCAGTAAACATATGTGTACATGTGTCTTTATAGTAGAATGATTTATAATCCTTTGGGTATATACCCAGTAATGGGATTGCTGGGTCAAATGGTATTTCTAGTTCTAGATCCTTGAGGAATTGCCACACTGTCTTCCACAATGGTTGAACTAATTTACACTCCCACCAAGAGTATAAAAGTGTTCCTTTTCTCCACATCCTCTCCAGAATCTGTTGTTTCCGGACTTTTAATGATCACCATTCTAACTGGCATGAGATAGTATCTCGTTGTGGTTTTGATTTGCATTTCTCTAATGATCAATGATGATGAGCTTTTTTTCATATGTTTGTTGACTGCATAAATGTCTTCTTTTGAAAAGTGTCTGTTCATATCCTTCGCTTTTGATAACTTTTGATAAGGTTGTTTGTTTTTTTTCTTGTTGATTTAAGTTTCTTGTAGATTCTGGATATTAGCCCTTTGTCAGATGGATAGACTGCAAAAATTTTCTCCCATTCTGCAGGTTGCCTGTTCACTCTGATGATAGTTTCTTTTGCTATGCAGAAGCTCTTTAGTTTAATTAGATCCTATTTGTCAATTTTGGCTTTTGTTGTGATTGCTTTTGGTGTTTTAGTCATGACATCTTTGCCCATGCCTATGTCCTGAATGGTATTGCCTAGGTTTTCTTCTAGGGTTTTTATGGTTTTAGGTCTTATATTTAAGTCTTTAGTCCATCTTGAGTTAATTTTTGTATAAAGTGTAAAGAAAGGGTCCAGTTTCAGTTTTCTGCATATGGCTAGCCAGTTTTCCCAACACCATT
>NW_016905583.1:0-2271 GCF_001698545.2 Rhinopithecus bieti | reverse complement strand
TTTTGAGTCAAGAAGTAAAGTAAGGAGTAAAATGGGGCATGTTATCTTACTTCTAAAAGACACAAAAAATTAAATGGTAAAAAATATATTGCAATTTTCCCCAGAGCCTTCTTGTATCCTTGTTGATATGTGCAAAGCAAAGGATTAGCTTCATTGGCAATATTTGTGTCAGGGCCACACTGATTAATTTAATATTCTGATTGGCTGAGCGGCAGAGCTTTAACGGCTGTTAACTTTTGGCAAGTAGCTCTGAGAGGGCGATAATGAGATTAACATTCAGAGGACCTGATTTGCTTTTTTTGCTGTATTTAATTACTACTTTGACACCAAATAGTATTCACTATGAGTTCTCTAGATAAGATGCTATTAATCCACATCTGTGTCACATGGTGGGGCCTGCTTTGAAAACCTGTAGGAGATGGGGTCTTTAAAATTGCTCTTTACAAGAAGAGGGGACATTTATGATGAAGGTCAAGTTAGCAAGAAGTACTTGAAATTGAGTTTTGCCTCCTGCATAGTCTTTGGTGGTATGGAAATCCAGTGCCAATTTCTTATTTATATTTTACCTATTTACATAGCATTTTACTGTAATCGTGTCATTTTCTTATGCCTCAAAACATTGTGGATGAAGTCTTATTGTACCTAACTTATAAATGAGATCAACAAATGTGGATATAGATACAGGCCAGAGGTTATATACCTTTGTGCCTCTTGAGCTTAAATTCAGGCCTCTCTGCATCACAACATAGACTCTATTTGGCGGTAGAGAAGTCTAAAGTCACTTACTCTTGTATTATCTTCCCAGCTCTCTGGATTTGTAAACAGGTACTCTTTTCTTCTCGTACAAGTCAGAAAATAAAGGAGACAATTACTATTCAATATGGAGAAGTATATGGTTAAACTTATTGAGAAAATTAAAACATTTCTTTTATTTGCTCATTTAAAATTATATTTTTTAAATACATATTTTAAAATTATATTTTAAGTTCTGGGATGCATGTGCAGAATACTCAGGTTTGTTACATAGGTATACATGTGCCATGGTGGTTTGCTGCACTCATCAACACACCATCTACATTAGATATTTCTCCTACTGGTATCCCTCCCCTAGCCCCTCACACCCCAACAGGCTCCAGTGTGTGATGTTCCCTTCCCTGTGTCCATGTGTTCTCATTGTTCAACTGCCACTTATGGGTGAGAACATGCAGTGTTTGGTTTTCTGTTGTTAGTTTGCTGAGAATGATGGTTTCCAGCTTCGTCCATGTTCTTTCAAAGGACATGAACTCATCCTTTTATGGCTACATAGTATTCCATGGTGTATATGTGCCACATTTTCTTTATGCAGTCTATCATTGGTGGGCATTTGGGTTGCTTCCAAGTCTTTCCTATTGTGAACAGTGCTGCAATAAACATACGTGTGCATGTTTCTTTATAGTAGAATGATTTATAATTCTTTGGGTTTATATCCAGTAATGGAATTGCTGGGTTAAATAGTATTTCTGGTTCTAGATTCTTGAGGAATTGCCACACTGTCTTCAACAATGGTTAAACTAATTTACACTCCCACCAGCAGTGTAAAAGCGTTCCTGTTTCTTCAAATCCTCTCCAGCATATGTTGTTTCCTGACTTTAAATGATTGCCATTGTAACTGGCATGAGATGGTATCTCATTCTGGTTTTGATTTGCATTTCTCTAATGACCAATAACGATAAGCTTTTTTTATATGTTTGTTGGTCACATAAGTGCCTTCTTTTGAGAAGTGTCTGTTCAAATCCTTGCCCACTTTTGATGGGCTTGTTGGTTTTTTTCTTGTAAATTTGTTTAAGTTCTTTGTAGATTCTGGATATTAGCCTTTTGTCAGATGGATAGATTGCAAAACTTTTCTCCCATTCTGTAGGTTGCCTGTTCACTCTGATGATAGTTTCTTTTGCTGTGCAGAAGCTCTTTCGTTTAATTAGATCCCATTTGTCAATTTTGGCTTTTGTTGCCATTTGGTGTTTTATTCATGAAGTCTTTGCCTATGCCTATGTCCTGCATGGTATTGCCTAGGTTTTCTTTTAGGGTTTTTTATGGTTTTAGATCTTACATTTAAGTTTTTAATCCATCTTGAATTAATTTTCGTATAAGGAGTAAGGAAAGGATCCAGTTTCAGCTTTCTACTTATGGCTAGCCAGTTTTCCCAGCCCCATTTATTAAATAGGGAATCGCTTCCCCATTGCCTGTTTTTGTCAGGTTTATCAAAGATCAGATGGCTGTAGATGTGTGGTGTTA
>NW_016905582.1:0-985 GCF_001698545.2 Rhinopithecus bieti | reverse complement strand
AATCCATCTAGTTCTGCACTTTTTTTGGTTGGTAGGCTATTAATTACTGCCTTAATTTTAGAACTTGTTATTGGTCTATTCACGATTTGACTTCTTCCTGGTTTAGTCTTGGGAGGGTGTATGTGTCCAGGAATTTATCCATTTCTTCTAGATTTTCTAGTTTATTTGTGTAGAGGTGTTTATAGTATTCTCTGATGGTTGTTTGTATTTCTGTGGGATCAGTGGTGATATCCCCTTTGTCATTTATTATTGTGTCTATTTGATTCTTCTCTCTTTTCTTCTTTAATAGTCTGGCTAGTGGTCTATATATTTTGTTAATCTTTTCAAAAAACCAGCTCCTGGATTCATTGATTTTTTGAGGGTTTTTTTTTTTGTGTGTATGTGTTTCTATCTCCTTCAGTTCTGCACTAATCTTAGTTATTTCTTGTCTTCTGCTAGTTTTTGAAATTGTTTGCTCTTGTTTCTCTAGTTCTTTTAATTGTGATGTTAATTTTAATCTTTCCTGCTTTCTTCTGTGGGCATTTAGTGCTATAAATTTCCCTCTAAACACTGCTTTATCTGTGTCCCAGAGATTCTGGTATGCTGTGTCCCAGATATTCTGGATAATTGTGTCATTGTTCTCATTGGTTTCAAAGAACTTATTTATTTCTGCCTTTATTTCGTTATTTACCCAGCAGTCATTCAGGAGCAGGTTGTTCAGTTTCCATGTAGTTGTGCAGTTTTGAGTGAGTTTTTTAATCCTGAGTTCTAATTTGATTGCACTGTGGTCTGAGAGATTGTTTGTTATTATTTCCATTCTTTTGCATTTACTGAGGAGTGTTTTACTTCCAATTATGTGGTCAATTTTAGAATAAGTGCATTGTGGTGCTAAGAATAATGTATATTCTGTTGATTTGGGGTGATGAGTTCTGTAGATGTTGTTTATTAGGTCCTCTTGGTCCAGAGCTGAGTTCCAGTCCTGAATATCATTGTTATTTTCTGTCTC
>NW_016905581.1:0-1498 GCF_001698545.2 Rhinopithecus bieti | reverse complement strand
TTAACAGTAAACGAGTCATTAGCACTCTTTCTATAGATATTAAATTAAGTAAAAGTATCCCTTATAGGAAACGAAAGTGTGGGCTGAATTAAAGGAATAGGTTGGGCTAGTAAACTGCAGCAGGAACATACCCTTAAGGCACAGATTGCTTATGCTATTGTTTGTGGTTTAAGAATGCCTTTAAGCCATTTTCCATCCTGGGTGGGCCTGGTGTTCCTTGCCCTCATTCCCACCTACAACCTTCCAGCGCGGGTGTTAGGGCCATTATGAACATGTTACAGTGCTGCAGAGATTTTGTTTATGGCCAGTCTTGGGGCCAGTTTATGGCCAGATTTTGGGGTCTTGTTCCCAAAAGGGAGGATTCCCTCTTTTCTATTGATTGGAATAGTTTCAGAAGGAATGGTACCAACTCCTCTTTGTAACTCTGGTTGAATTAGGCTGTGAATCCATCTGGTCATGGACTTTTTTTGGTTGGTAGGTTATTAATTATTCCCTCAATTTCAGAACCTGTTATTGGTCTATTCAGAGATTCAGCTTCTTCCTGGTTTATTATTGGGAGGGTGTATGTGTCCAGGAATATATCCATTTCTTCTAGATTTTCTAGGTTATTTACATAGAGGTGTTTATAGTATTCTCTGATGGTAGTTTGCATTTCTGTAGTATTGGTGGTGATATCCCCTTTACCATTTTTTATTGCATCTATTTGATTCTTCTCTCTTTTCTTCATTAGTCTTGCTAGCAGTCTATCAATTTTGTTGATCCTTTCAAAAAACCAGCTTCTGGATTAATTGATTTTTTGATGGGGTTTTTTGTGTCTCTATCTCCTTCAATTCTGCTCTGATCTTAGTTATTTCTTGCCTTCTGCTAGCTTTTGAATGTGTTTGCTCTTGTTTCCCTAGTTCTTTTAATTATGATGTTAGGGTGTTGATTTTAGATCTTTCCTGCTTTCTCTTCTGGGCATTTAGTGCTATAAATTTTCCTCTATACACTGCTTTAAATGTGTCCCAGAGATTCTGGTACGTTGTGTTTTGTTCTCATTGGTTTCAAAAAACACTTTTATTCTGCCTTCATTTTGTTATGTACCCAGTAGTCATTCAGGAGCTGGTTGTTCAGTTTCCATGTAGTTGTGTGGTTTTCAGTGAGTTTCTTAATCCGGAGTTCTAATTTGATTGCACTATGGTCTGAGAGACAGTTTATTGTGATTACTCTTCTTTTACATTTGCTGAGGAGTGCTTTACTTCCAATTATGTGGTCAATTTTAGAATAAGCATGATGTGGTGCTGAGAAGAATGTATATTCTGTTGATTTGGGGTAGAGAGTTCTGTAGATGTCTATTAGGTCTGCTTGGTGCAGAGCTGTGTTCAAGTCCTGGATATCTTGGTTAACTTTCTGTCTCGTTAAGCTGTCTAATATTGACAATGGGGTGTGAAAGTCTCCCATTATTATTGTGTGGGAGTCTAAGTCTCTTTTTAGGTCTCCAAGGACTTGTTTTATGAAT
>NW_016905580.1:0-2272 GCF_001698545.2 Rhinopithecus bieti | reverse complement strand
GGGACATGGATGCAGCTGGAAACCATCATTCTCAGCAAACTATCGCAAGAACAGAAAACCAAACACCGCATGTTCTCACTCATAGGTGGGAATTGAACAATGAGATCACTTGGACTTTGGAAGGGGAACATCACACACCGGGGCCTATTATGGGGAGGGGGGAGGAGGGAGGGATGGCATTGGGAGTTATACCTGATGTAAATGACGAGTTGATGGGTGCTGACGAGTTGATGGGTGCAGCACACCAACATGGCACAAGTATAGATATGTAACAACCCTGCACGTTGTGCACACGTACCCTAGAACTTAAAGTATAATAAAAAAGAAAAAAAAAAGAGCAGCTCTAAACACCCATATGTAGACATTTTGTTATTACTCCTCAACTTTACTACCTCACTTAAAAAATTCCCGAAAGTGCAATTTCTGGACAAGGAATATACAAATATTGCATTTTTTAAAATTTATTGCCAAGTTGGGCTCCAGAAATTTTGTTAATTTAAACTTCCACAGCGGTGACTGATGGTACCATTTCTCCATGATTGTGCCCTTTAATTGGGAGAAAGAACAACAAGCAACTCAAGTACCATTGGAAAGCAAAGTTTGGCAGCCAGGATATATTACTTAAGTTAAAGATTATATTTTCCCTAATTAAAATTAATGCATTCACAATTCATTGAAAATATTAACAAAGAAGAAATCAGTTATAATCCAACAACCCAGATATACCTGCTGTTAATGTTTGTGTTTCTGTCTTTCCATATTTATATCCTATCCCTTATTTATATTTAAATAAAATGCTGTCATACCATTCAAAACTCAAATTATGAACAAGTAAATGGACAGCACAGGTGTGAAAGAGAATAAGAATTATAATAGGACACAATGTACCATTCTGTTTAAAATTTTAAGATCACAATAAAATAGAACATTTTTTGCAAATGTAGAAGCTGCCAAAATTGCTTGTGAAGAAGTTGCAGCCAGATGCGGTGGCTCATGCTTGTTATCCTAGCACTTTGGAAGACTGAGGCAGGCAGATCACAAGGACAGGAGATCGAGACCCTGTCTAACATGGTGAAACCCTGTCTCTAGTAAAATATTAAAATTATCCAGGAGTGGTGACACACGCCTGTAGTCCCAGCTACACTGGAGGCTGGAGCAGAATTGTTTGAACCTGGGAGGCAGAGGTTGAAGTGAGCCAAGACTCCAGCCTGGGTGACAGAGTGAGAATACATCGAAGAAGAAGAAGAAGAAGGAGAAGGAGAAGGAGAAGGAGAAGGAGTTGCAACTGGCATGGATTAGTAACTTTGGAAAATAAGAGAAGAAGAAATATCTACTCCAAAGGCTACAGGTTTGGAATGTTTTACAAATAAGTTCCTCAGACTTTTAGCAAATAAAATTCCCAACCTATATAAACAGTTTTGAAACTCAGAAAAGGAAGGAGGAGGTCACTTCCAAGATGGCTGAATAGGAACATCTCCGGTCTATAGCTCCCAGAGAGAACAACACAGAAAATGGGAGATTTCTGCATTTCCAACTAAGGTAACTCAACTGAGGTAACTCATTCATCTCATTGGGACTGGTTGGACAATGGGTGCAGCCCGCAGAGGGTGAGCTGAAGCAGGGTGAGGCATCACCTCATCTGGGAAGCACAAGGAGTCAGGGTATTTCCCTTCTCTAGACAAGGGAAGCTATGAGTGACTGTACCTGGAGGAATGGTACACTTATGCCCAAATACTGTGCTTTTCCCACAGTCTTCACAACCAGCAGACCAGGAGATTCCCTCCTGTGCCTGACTCAGCAGGTCCCACACCCACGGAGCCTTGCTCGCTGCTAGTGTAGAAGTCTGAGATCTACCTGGGAAGCTGAAGCTTGGCGGGGAGAGGGGTCTCCACCATTGCTAAGGCATGAGTAGGTGGTTCTAAGCTCACAGTGTAAACAAAGTGGTGAAGCTCAAACTGGGTGGAGCCCACCGCAGCTCAGCAAGGTCTACTGCCTCTCTAGATTCCAACTCTGGGGCAGGGCATATCTGAACAAAAGGCAGTAGGCAGCTTCTGCAGACTTAAATATCCCTGCCTGAGAGATCTGAAGAGAGCAGTGGTTCTCCCAGCACGGTGTTCGAGCTCTGATAACAGACAGTCTGCCTCCTCAAGTGTGTCCCTGACCCCATGTAACCTGATTGGAAGACACCTCCCAGTAGGAGCCAAAAGACACCACATAAAGGTGGGTGCCCCTCTGGGACGAAGCTTACAGAGGAAGGATCAGGCAGCAATAT
>NW_016905579.1:0-267 GCF_001698545.2 Rhinopithecus bieti | reverse complement strand
TTTCTTTTTTTTTTTTTTTTTTTTTTGAGACGGAGTCTCGCTCTGTCACCCAGGCTGGAGTGCTGTGGCCGGATCTCAGCTCACTGCAAGCTCCGCCTCCGGGGTTCATGCCATTCTCCTGCCTCAGCCTCCCAGGTAGCTGGGACTACAGGCGCCCACCACCACGCCCAGCTAATTTTTTGTATTTTTAGTAGAGACAGGGTTTCACCATGTTAGCCAGGATGGTCTCGATCTCCTGACCTTGTGATCCGCCCGCCTGGGCCTCCC
>NW_016905578.1:0-267 GCF_001698545.2 Rhinopithecus bieti | reverse complement strand
GCTGTTTTGATTACTGTAGCCTTGTAGTATAGTTAGAAGTCAGGTAGCATGATGAGTCTAGCTTTGTTCTTTTTGCTTAGGATTGTCTTGGCCATGCTGGCTCTTTCTTGGTTCCATATGAACTTTAAAGTAGTTTTTTTCCAATTCTGTGAAGAAAGTCATTGGTAGCTTGATGGGGATGGTATTGAATCTATAAATTACCTTGGGCAGTATGGCCATTTTCATGATATTGATTCCTCTTATCCATGAGCATGGAATGTTCTTCAA
>NW_016905577.1:0-1052 GCF_001698545.2 Rhinopithecus bieti | reverse complement strand
ATTGACTTATTTAATTAATCCATCAACCTCTCATAGCAGATATTTGAGAAAACAAATTTACATTCAGATTCTTATTTTCAGTAGGGAAGTAAGAAGTTGCAGCTCAGCACACATAAAGTTGAGACTGAGATGGAGACATCCAGCCCCACCTCTCTGGAACAGGAAAGATGACTGGGGAGGAAACACAGGTCAACATGGGAACAGGGGTCACGGTGGACACGGGGTGGGCTGTCTCTCCACCTCCTCACATTATGCTAACAGGGACGCAGACACATTCAGATGCCTTTGCAGAAAGAGATGCCAGAGTGTCTTCAAAAGGGAGGCGTGAAGAAATCCTGCTTCTCAGTTTCACACAAGACAGTTGTCTCAGGCTACAGAAAACAAGTCATGAACAACAAATTCAAGTTAGTCATGGTAAGTGATGACACTCTGAACAGCCCACCACACACTGGAAACGTTACAATCAAAGAATCTCCATTACCCAGGCCCTTCCCCACTGCCCCTGCCCCCCCACTCTAGACCCCAAGAATCTCACCTTTTCAAGCCGTGAGAGACACATCAGAGCCCTGGGCACTGTCGCTGGCTGGGGTAGAACAAAACAGGACATGGTCAGAGCCCGCAGGAGACGTGGGACAAGAGGAATTATGGGGTTGGTGAGCTCCTCCACACTCCCACCCCACCACTTACACGCAGCCTGAGAATAGCTCCCTCCTTTTCCACCTGTGGGAAGAAAATGTCCTGTGAGGAGGCTGGGAGGAAGCAGGGCCATAAGATCTTAGAGGAACCTCCTAGTCTTGGACCCAAGAGAAATTTCCAGAACTATGACTGCAGACCCAGGGCAGGATCAGGGAACAGGAGGAAAGCAGGTGTGTGTCCTGGACCAACTGCCCTCCCAAGGTGTGTCCTTAGCAGGAACCTTCCCCTGACTTGTGAATGCTGGAATCAGGACCCAATACCATAATCATCAAGGTGATACATCCGTCCTTCATTGTCACATGTGCTACACAAAAGGGTAAGTGCTGGCACACAGGGCCCCAGGCTGGGTTAGCCCC
>NW_016905576.1:0-2273 GCF_001698545.2 Rhinopithecus bieti | reverse complement strand
TATAAATTTCCCTCTACACATTGCTTTAAGTGTGTCCCAGAGATTCTGGTGTGTTGTGTCTTTGTTCTCACTGGTTTCAAAGAACATCTTTATTTCTGTCTTCATTTTGTTATTTACCCAGTAGTCATTCAGGAGCAGGTTGTTCAGTTTCCATGTAGTTGTGCAGTTTTGAGTGAGTTTCTTAATCCTGAGTTCTAATTTGATTGCACTGTGATCAGAGAGACCATTGTGATTTCTGTTCTTTTACATTTGCTGAGGAGTGCTTTACTTCCAATTATGTGGTAAACTTTAGAATAAGTGTGATGTGGTACTGAGAAGAAGGTATATTCTGTTGATTTGGGGTGGAGAGTTCTGTAGATGTCTATTAGGTCTGCTTGGTGCAGAGATGAGTTCAAGTCTTGGATATCCTTGTTAAACTTCTGTCTCATTGATCTGTCTAATATTTACAGTGGGGTGTTAAAGTCTCCAAGTATTATTGTGTGGGAGTCTAAGTCTCTTTGCAGGGAGTCTAAGTCTCTTTGCAGGTCTCTAACAACTTGCTTTATGAATACAGGCTGCTCCTGTATTGGGTGCATATATATTTAGGATAGTTAGTTCTTCTTGTTGAATTGATCCCTTTACCATTACATAATGGCCTTCTTTGTCTCTTTATATTTTGTTGGCTTAAAGTCTGTTTTATCAGAGACTAGGATTGCAACCCCTGTTTTGTTTTGTTTTGTTTGTTTGTTTGTTTGCTTTCCATTTGCTTGGTAGAACTTTCTCCATCCCTTTATTTTGAGCCTATGTGTGTCTCTGCACATGAGATGGGTCTTCTGAATACAGCACACTGATGAGTCTTAACTCTATCCAGTTTGACATTCTGTGTTCTTTAATTGGGGCATTAGCCCATTTACATTTCAGGTTAATATTGTTATGTGTGAATTTGATCCTGTTATTATGATGCTAGCTGGTTATTTCACCCATTAATTGAAGTAGTTTTTTCATACCATTGATGGTCTTTACAGTTTGGCATGTTTTGGAGTGTCTGGTACCAGTTGTTCCTTTCCATGTTTAGTGCTTCCTTCAGGAGCTCTTGTAAGGCAGGCCTGGTGGAGACAAAATCTCTCAGCATTTGCTTGTCTGTAAATGATTTTATTTTCCTTCACTTATGAAGCTTAGTTTGGCTGGATATGAAATTCTGAGTTGAAAATTATTTTCTTTAAGAACGTTGAATATTGGCCCCACTCTCTTTGGCTTGTAGTGTTTCTGCTGAGAGATCCACCGTTAGTCTAATGGACTTCCCTTTGTGGGTAACCCGACCTTTCTCTCTGACTGCCCTTAACATTTTTTCCTTCACTTCAGCATTGGTGAATCTGACAATTATGTGTCTTTGGGTTGCTCTACTTGAGGAGTATCTTTGTGGTATTCTCTGTATTTCCTGAATTAGAATGTTGGCCTGCCTTGCTAGGTAAGGGAAGTTCTCCTGGATAATATCCTGCGGAGTGTTTTCCAACCTGATTCCATTCTCCTCATCACTTTTAGGTACACCAGTCAAACGTAGATTTGGTCTTTTCACATAATTTCATATTTCTTGGAGGCTTTGTTCGTTTCTTTTTTTTTTCTTTTTTCTCTAAACTTCTTGCTTTATTTCATTAACTTAATCTTCAATCACTGATACCCTTTTTTCCACTTGATAAAATCAGCTATAAGCTTGTGCGTGTGTCACGAAGTTCTCGTGCCATGGTTTTCAGCTCCATCAGGTAATTTAAGGTCTTCTTTACACTGTTTATTCTAGTTAGCCATTCATCTAACATTTTTTCAAGGTTTTAGCTTCCTTGCAGTGGGTTAGAACATGCTCCTTTAGCTCAGAGAAGTTTGTTATTACCAACCTTCTGAAGCCTACTTTGGTCAACTCGTCAAAGTCATTCTCTGTGCAGCTTTGTTCTGTTGCTGGCGAGGAGCTGCAATCCTTTGTAGGAGAAGAGGTGCTCTGTTTTTTTACAATTTTCAGCCTTTCTGCTCTGGTTTCTCCCCATCTTTGTGGTTTTATCCACCTTTGGTCTTTGATGTTGGTGGCCTACAGATGGGGTTTTGGTGTAGGTGTCCTTTTGTTGATGTTGAAGTTAATCCTTTTGTTTGTTAGTTTTCATTCTAACAGTCAGGTCCCTCAGCTGCAGGTCTGTTGGAGTTTGCTGGAGGTTCACTCCAGACCCTGTTTGCCTGGGTATTACCAGCAGAGGTTGTAGAACAGCAAATATTGCTGAACAGAAAATACTGCTCCCTGATCCTTCCTC
>NW_016905575.1:0-1072 GCF_001698545.2 Rhinopithecus bieti | reverse complement strand
AAATGGTGTTGGGAAAACTGCCTGGCCATATGCAGAAAACTGAAACTGAACCTCTTCCTTACACCTTACACAAAAATTAACTCAAGATGAATTAAAGACTTAAATGTAAGACCTAAAACCATAAAAACTCTAGAAGAAAACCTAGGCAATACCATTCAGGATGTAGGCATGGACAACGACTTCACGACCAAAACACCAAAAGTAATGGCAACAAAAGCCAAAATTGACAAATGAGATCTAATTAAACTAAAGAGCTTCTGCACAGCAAAAGAAACTATCATCAGAGTGAACAGGCAATCTACAGAGTGGGAGAAAATCTTTGCAATCTACCTGTCTGACAAAGGGCTAATATCCAGAATCTACAAAGAACTTAAACAAATTTACAAGAAAAAAACAAACAACCCCATGAAAAGTGGGCGAAGGGTATGAATAGACATTTCTCCAAAGAAGACATTTATGCCGCCAACAAACATGAAAAAAAATCTCATCATCACTGGTCATTAGAGAAATGCAAATCAAAACCAAGAGATAACATCTCACGCCAGTTAGAATGGTGATCATTAAAAGTCAGGAAACAACAGATGCTGGAGAGGATGTGGAGAAATAGGAACGCTTATACACTGTTGGTGGGAGTGTAAATTAGTTCAACTATTGTGGAAGACGGTGTGGCGATTCCTCAGGGATCTAGAACCAGTAATACCATTTGATCCAGCAATACTCAAAGGATTAGAAATCATTCTGCTATAAAGACACATACACACGTATGTTTATTACAAGACTGTTCACAATAGCAAAGACTTGGAACCAACCAAAATGCCCATCAATGATAGACTGGATAAAGAAAATGTGGTACATATACACCATGGAATACCATGCATCCATAAAAAAAGGACTAGTTCATGTCTTTTGCAGGGACATGGATGAAGCTGGAAACCATCATTCTCAGCAAACTAACACAGGAACAGAAAACCAAACACCACATGTTCTCACTCATAAGTAGGAGTTGAACAATGAGAACACATGGACACAGGGAAGGGAATATCATACACCGGGACCTGTCAGCGGGAGGGGT
>NW_016905574.1:0-1496 GCF_001698545.2 Rhinopithecus bieti | reverse complement strand
ATTTGCTGTGGAGTGTTTTACTTCCAATTATGTGGTCAATTTTAGAATAAGTGTGATGTGGGCTGAGAAGAATGTATATTCTGTTGATTTGGGGTGGAGAGTTCTATAGGTGTCTACTAGGTCCACCTGATCCAGAGCTGAGTTCAAGCCCTGGACATCCTTGTTAATTTTCTGTCTCATGGATCTGTCTAATATTGACAGTGGGGTGTTAAAGTCTCCCACTATTATTGTGTGGGAGTCTAAGTCTCTTCGTAGGTCTTTAAGAACTTGCTTTATGAATCTGGGTGCTCCTGTATTGGGTGCGTATATATTTAGGATAGTTAGCTCTGCTTGTTGCATTGATCCCTTTAACATTATGTAATGCCCTTCTTTGTCTCTTTTGACTTTTTTGATTTAAAATCTGTTTTCTCAGAGACTAGGATTGCAACCCCTGCTTTTGCTTTCCATTTGCTTGGTAAATATTCCTCCATCCCTTTATTTTGAGCCTATGTGTGTCTTTGCATGTGAGATGGGTCTCCTGAATACAGCACACCAACGGATCTTGCCTCTTTATCCAATTTGCCAGTCTGTGTGTTTTAATTGGGGCATTTAGCCTGTTTATATTTAAGGTTAGTATTGTTATCTGTGAATTTGATCCTTTCATTATGATACTACCTGGTTATTTTGCCCGTTCATTTATGTAGTTTCTTCATAGTGTCAATGATCTTTACAATTTGGTATATTTTGCAGTGGCTGGTACTGGTTGTTCCTTTCCATATTTAGTGCTTCCTTCAGGACCTCTCGTAAGGCAGGCCTGATGGTAACAAAATCTCTCAGCATTTGCTTGTCTGTAAAGGATTTTATTTCTCCTTCACTTGTGAAGCTTAGTTTGGCTGGATATGAAATTCCAGATATGAAAGAAAAGAAAATTCTTTTCTTTCAGAATGTTGAATATTGGCCCCACTCTCTTCTGGCTTGTGGGGTTTCTGCCAAGAGATCTGCTGTTAGTCTGATGGGCTTCCCTTTGTGGGTAACCCGACCTTTCTCTCTGGCTGCCCTTAACATATTTGCCTTCATTTCAACTTTGGTGAATCTGACGATTATGTGTCTTGGGGTTGCTCTTCTGGAGGAATATCTTTGTGGTATTCTCTGTATTTCCTGAATTTGAATGTTGGCCTGCCTTGCTAGGTTGGGGAAGTTCTCCTGGATAATATCCTGAAGAGTTGTTTTCCAACTTGGTTCCATTCTCCCCATCACTTTCAAGTACACTGATCAAACGTAGATTTGGTCTTTTCACGTCGTCCCATATTTCTTGGAAGCTTTGTTTGTTTCTTTTCACTCTTTCTTCTCTAATCTTGTCTTCTCGCTTTATTTCATTGAGTTGCTCTTCAATCACTGATATCCTTTTTTCCACTTGATCAATTTGGCTATTGATACTGTGTATGCTTCACGAAGTTCCTGTGCTATGTTTTCAGCTGCATCAGGTCATTTATGTTCTTCTCTAAGCAGGTAATTCT
>NW_016905573.1:0-266 GCF_001698545.2 Rhinopithecus bieti | reverse complement strand
AAAATATTTTCTCTTATGTAGAGGAGTAAGTGGCATCCTAGTGGCACCAGAAGGATGTACTGGTGAGCTTGTGTAGCGGTCCCTAAGTTAACGCATGTTGCTTTATTTGACTGATACTGATTTTGCCATCTTAGCTTCTGGCAGTTAGGTGGGCAGAAAACCCAAAGTTAGTAACTTTGAACAGTTCCATCAATGTTAGTAACTCAAGGGCTGAAGTGATGGATTCAACGGCCAGTCGAGTCAATCTCTGGTTCGCCCTCATGATG
>NW_016905572.1:0-290 GCF_001698545.2 Rhinopithecus bieti | reverse complement strand
GAGACAGAGTCTCACTCTGTCACCCAGACTGGAGTGCAGTGGCTGGATCTCGGCTCACTGGAAGCTCCGCCTCCCGGGTTCATGCCATTCTCCTGCCTCAGCCTCCCTAGTAGCTGGGACTACAGGTGCCCACCACCTCACCTGGCTAGTTTTTTGTATTTTTTAGTAGAGATGGGGTTTCACCGTGTTAGCCAGGATGGTCTCAATCTCCTGACCTCGTGATCCGCCTGTCTCGGCCTTCCAAAGTGCTGGGATTACAGGCTTGAGCCACCGTGCCCGGCCAATGGAAT
>NW_016905571.1:0-1165 GCF_001698545.2 Rhinopithecus bieti | reverse complement strand
CTGATGGACATTTGGGTTGGTTCCAAGTCTTTGCTATTGTAAATATAGCTGCAATAAACATACGTGTGCGTGTGTCTTCATAGCAGCATGATTTATAATCCTTTGGATATATACCCAGTAATGGGATTGCTGGATCAAATGGTATTTCTAGTTCTAGATCCTTGAGGAATCGCCACACTGTCTTCCACAATGGTTGAACTAGTTTACAGTTCCACCAACAGTGTAAAAGTGTTCCTATTTCTCCACATCCTCTCCAGCACCTGTTGTTTCCTGACTTTTAATGATTGCCATTCTAACTGGTATGAGATGGTATCTCATTGTGGTTTGGATTTGCATTTATCTAATGGCCAATGATGATGAGCAACAATGAGTAATTTTTTAAAAGTATTTTCTTATTTGTAGTCTAACTTGTCCAGTAGACTAAATAGTTCATGGGGCAGGAACCACATCTGACTTGTGCCCAATGCATGGTTGAACTGAATGCCCATATTCCCCGGGTGCCCAGGATAGCCCTATTTCATGCCTGCTGATCTGATGATTGTTAATAACACACTCTTCAGTCCCAAAATGTCTTGATTTGGATGATAAATTACATGTCAATTTATGTATGGTAAACACTCAATAAATATTTATTGAATAAGTGAATAAATAGGAAACTCTGACGCATAGATATTATTAAAATGTTATTAAAAAAAGGACAATTTGTAGTGCAGTGCTATGGTTCACTGATGATATAAAGCACAAAGGGTAGGAAAGGCTATTTATTTCAGGACTCCTGTGTATATATGTGGGTGTTTAATAGAAAATATAATTTTTTAAAATATTAAACTATTTAGACATCAAGATTTCAAGTTTTTTTTAAAGAAAGCATTGAAAGGCAGATTTAAAATAACTTTGCACACTGTTGATGAATATGGTGTGCTTTGCTTTGTTAGTTCAGTATACTGTATTTAAATGCAGAGAAAACTAGCGCATTATTTCATTTAATTGTGACACGTCTTCCCATTAGTGTTCAAAACCCCAGATTATATTTCTCTAGAGTATAAATTTGATTTAATCCTTTCATTTATCTAGAAAATGTCAAGAAACATTGAGAAAGTAATATTTCAGTCTATATGTATGTATATATGAGATATACAGTATGAACACATACCTATGTACATAT
>NW_016905570.1:0-1051 GCF_001698545.2 Rhinopithecus bieti | reverse complement strand
TATTGGCCTTGCTAGCGGTCTATCCATTTTGTTGATCTTTTCAAAAAACCAGCTCCTGGATTCATTGATTTTTTGAAGGGTTTTGTATCTTTATCTCCTTCAGTTCTGCTCTGATCTTACTTATTTCTTGTCTTCTGCTAGCTTTTGAGTGTGTTTGCTCTTACTTCTCTAGTGCTTTTAATTGTAATGTTAGGGTGTTGATTTTGGATCTCTCCTGCTTTCGCTTGTGGGCATTTAGTGCTGTAAATTTCCCTCTGCACACTGCTTTAAATGGGTCCCACAGATTCTGGTATGTTGTGTCTTTGTTCTCACTGGTTTCAAAGAACATCTTTGTTTCTGCCTTCGTTTCATTATTTACCCAGTAGTCATTCAGGAGCAGGTTGTTAAGTTTCCATGTCGTGTGGTTTTGAGTGAGTTTTAAATCCTGAGTTCTAATTTGATTGCACTGTGGTCTGAGAGACAGTTTGTTGTGATTTCTGTTCTTTTACATTTGCTGAGGAGTGCTTTACTTCCAATTATGTGATCAATTTTAGAGTAAGTGCGATATGGTGCTGAGAAAATGTATATATTCTGTTGATTTGGGATGGAGAGATCTGTAGATGTCTCTTAGGTCTGCTTGGTACAGAGCTGAGTTCAATTCCTGGATATCCTTGTTAACCTTTTGTCTCCTTGATCTTTCTAATGTTGACAGTGGGGTGTTAAAGTCTCCCATTATTATCGTGTGGGAGTCTAAGTCTCTTTGTAGGTCTCTAAGGACTTGCTTTATGAATCTGGGTGCTCCTGTATTGGGTGCATATATATTTAAGATAGTTAGCTCTTCTTGTTGAATTGATCCCTTTGTCATTATGTAATGACCGTCTTTGTCTCTTTTGATCTTTGTTGGTTTAAAGTCTTTTATCAGAGACTAGGATTGAAACCCCTGCTTTTTTGGTTTCCATTTGCTTGGTAGATCTTCCTCCATCCCTTTATTTTGAGCCTATGTGGGTTTCTGCACATGAGATGGGTATCCTGAATACAGCACACTGATGGATCTTGAATCTTTATCCAATTT
>NW_016905569.1:0-288 GCF_001698545.2 Rhinopithecus bieti | reverse complement strand
TTTTTTTTTTTTTTTTGAGACAGAGTCTCGCTCTGTCGCCCAGACTGGAGTGCAGTGGCCAGATCTCAGCTCACTGCAAGCTCCGCCTCCCGGGTTTACGCCATTCTCCTGCCTCAGCCTCCCAAGTAGCTGGGACTACAGGCGCCCGCCACCTCGCCCGGCTAGTTTTTTGTATTTTTTAGTAGAGACGGGGTTTCACCGTGTTAGCCAGGATGGTCTCGATCTCCTGACCTCGTGATCCGCCCGTCTCGGCCTCCCAAAGTGCTGGGATTACAGGCTTGAGCCACC
>NW_016905568.1:0-1070 GCF_001698545.2 Rhinopithecus bieti | reverse complement strand
CTGGTCATTTTCCTCATTAGTTGATGCAGTTTCTTCCTGGCATTGATAGTCATTACAATTTGGCATGTTTTGCAGTGGCTGGTACCGGTTGTTCCTTTCCATGTTTAGTGCTTCCTTCAGGAGCTCTTGTAGGGCAACCTAGTGGTGACAAAATCTCTCAGCATTTGCTTGTCTATACAGGATTTTATTTCTCCTTCACTTATGAAGCTTAGTTTGGCTGGATATGAAATTCTGGGTTGAAAATTCTTTTCTTTAAGAATGTTGAATATTGTCCCCACTCTCTTCTGGCTTGTAGAGTTTATGCCAAGAGATCTGCTATTAGTCTGATGGGCTTCTCTTTGTGGGTAACCCGACATTTCTCTCTGGCTGCCCTTAACATTTTTTCCTTCATTTCAACTTTGGTGAATCTGACAATTATGTGTCTTGGAGTTGCTCTTCTCAAGGAGTATGTTTGTGGTGTTCTCTGTGTTTCCTGAATTTGAATGTTTGCCTGCCTTGCTACGTTGGGGATGTTCTCTGGATAATATCCTGCAGAGTGTTTTCCAAATGACCAGCTCCATCAGGTCATTTAAGGACTTCTCTACACTGGTTATTTGAGTTAGCCATTCGTTTAATCTTTTTTCAAGGTTTTAGCTTCTTTATGATGGGTTCCAACTTCCTCCTTTAGCTCGGAGAAGTTTGAACATCTGACGACTTCTTCTCTCAACTTGTCAAAGTCATTCTCCATCCAGCTTTGTTCCGTTGCTGGTGAGGAGCTTTGTTCCTTTAGAGGGGAGAGGTGCTCTGATTTTAGAATTTTCAGCTTTTCTGTTCTGTTTTTTCCCCTCTTTGTGATTTTATCTACCTTTGGTCTTTGGTAATGGTGATGCACAGATGGGGTTTTGGTGTGGATGTCCTTTCTGTTTGTTAGTTTTCCTTCTAACAGTCAGGACCCTCAGCTGCAGGTCTGTTGGAGTTTGCCTGAGGTCCACTCCAGACCGTTTGCCTGGGTATCAGCAGTGGAGGCCTCAGAACAGCAAATAATGCTGAACAGCAAATGTTGCTGCCTGATCATTCCTCTGGAAGCTTCG
>NW_016905567.1:0-290 GCF_001698545.2 Rhinopithecus bieti | reverse complement strand
TGACTGGCTTCCAGATTCTGGGCCCATTAATAGGGTAGCAAGAGCACTGTGGGGTTCTGTCACCTGCCCAGGTCCCTGGCCCCTTGCTCCAGGCCTTAGAGACTTCCTCCCTTGCCTAGAACCCCGTACCTCCTTCCCCAGCCTCAAATCTCACCTCCTTCTTCCTACCATTTAAACTGTAGGCCACAGACTGGTGGAAAACCAGAGGGAGCCAACCACCATCTGCTAAGTGTGCTACAAGCCTAATGCTTTCCATGTATTATCTCATTTAATCCTCAGCACCTCTGCAA
>NW_016905566.1:0-1500 GCF_001698545.2 Rhinopithecus bieti | reverse complement strand
AAAAAAAAAAAAAAAAAAAAAAGTACCAGTCACTGCAAAACCATGCCAAATTGTAAAGACCATCGATGCTATGAGGAAACTGCATCAATTAACAGGCAAAATAACCAGCTAACATCATAATGAGAGGATCAAATTCACACATAACAATATTAACCTTAAATGTAAATAGGCTAAATGCCCCAATTAAAAGACACAGACTGGCAAACTGGATAAAGAGTCAAGACCCATCAGGGTGCTGTATTCCAGAGACCCATCTCATATGCAGAGATGCACATTGGCTCAAAATATAGGGATGGAGGAAGAACTACTAAACAAATGGTAAGCAAAATAGCAGGGGTTGAAATCCTAGTCTCTGGTAGGACATTAAACTAGGACATTAATCCTAGTCTCTGGTAGGATATTAAAACAAACACTAAACCATCAAAGATCAAAAGAGACAAAGAAGGCCATTACATAATGACAAAGGGATCAATTCAACAGGAAGAGCTAACTATCCTAAATATATATGCACCCAATACAGGAGCACCCAGATTCATAAAGCAAGTCCTTAGAGATCTGCAAAGAGACTTAGACTCCCACACAATAATAATGGGAGATTTTAACACCTTCCTGTCAATATTAGACAGATCAACAAGACAGAAGGTTAACAAGGATATCCAGGACTTGAACTCAGCTCTGCACCAAGCAGACTTAATAGACATCGACAGAATTCTCCACCCCAAATCAACAGAATATACATTCTTCTCAGCAACACATCACGGATATTCTAAAATTGACCACATAATTGGAAGTAAAGCACTCCTCAGCAAATGTAAAAGAACAGAAATCACAACAAACTGTCTCTCAGACCACAGTGCAATCAAATTAGAACTCAGGATTAAGAAACTCACTCACAACCACACAATTACATGGAAAATGAACAACCCCTCCTGAATGACTACTGGGTAAATAATGAATTGAAGGCAGAAATAAAGATGTTGTTTGAAACCAATGAGAACAAAGACACAACGTACCAGAATCTTTGGGACACATTCAATGAAGTGTGTAGAGGGAAATGTATAACACTAAATGCCCACAAGAGAAAACAGGAAACATTGAAAATGGACACCCTAACATCACAATTAAAAGAACTCAAGAAGCAAGAGCAAACAAATTCAAAAGCTAGCACAAGGCAAGAAATAACTAAGATCAGAGCAGAACTGAAAGAGAGAGAGAGACACAAAATCCCTTCAAAATCAGTGAATCCGGGAGCTGGTTTTCTGAAAAGATGAACAAAATTGATAGATTGCGAGCAAGACTAGTAACGAAGACAAGAGAGAAGAATCAAATACACGCAATAAAAAATGATAAAGGGGATATCACCACTGACCCCACAGAAATACAAACTACCGTCAGAGAATACTATAAACACCTCTATGCAAATAAACTGGAAATTCTAGAAGAAATGGATAAATTCCTGGACACATACACCCTCCCAAGAGTAAAGAAGGAAGAAGTTGA
>NW_016905565.1:0-644 GCF_001698545.2 Rhinopithecus bieti | reverse complement strand
GTTAATCTTTTCAAAAAACCAGTTCCTGGATTCACTGATTTTTTTTTTAAAGGTTTTTTTGTGTTTCTATCTCCTTCAGTTCTGCTCTGATCTTAGTTATTTCTTGTCTTCTGCTAGCTTTTGAATTTGTTTGCTCTTGCTTCTCTAGTTCTTTTCATTGTGATGTTAGGGTGTCGATTTTAGATCTTTCCTCTCTCCTGTGGGCAATAAGTGCTACAAATGTCCCTCTAAACACTGCTTTAACTATGTTCCAGAGATTCTGGTATGTTGCGTCTTTGTTCTCATTGATTTCAAAGAACCTCTTTATTTCTGCCTTCATTTCATTATTTACCCAGTAGTCATTCAGGAGCAGGTTGTTCAGCTCCATTTGTTGTGTGGTTTTGAGGGAGTCTCTTAATGCTGAGTTCTAATTTGATTCCACTGTGGTCTGAGAGACTTTGTTATGATTTCCGTTCTTTTGCATTTGCTGAGGAGTGTTTTACTTCCAATTATGTGGTCAGTTTTAGAATAAGTGCTATGTGGTGCTGAGAAGAATGTATATTCTGTTGATTTGTAGTGCAGAGTTCTGTAGATGTCTATTAGGTCCGCTTGGTGCAGAGCTGAGCTCAAGTCCTGGATTTCCATGTTAATTTTCTGTCTTATTG
>NW_016905564.1:0-641 GCF_001698545.2 Rhinopithecus bieti | reverse complement strand
GGGAAAGTTGGTGAGGAAGAACCCGGAAGCAACATGGATTGTGCCTTCTTGTTCACCTTCCTCCATCTTGTCCTTTCTCCCTCACCCAAACAGTCCAACCTCTTACTGATTATAAGATTTTAGGGTGCCGTGGTCTGTCTGGCTGCTTCCTGCTGTTAAGGGGCGTAGTTAGGGTCTGAGGTTGGCAGTTGGGTGTAGGGATGCAGGAGCATTTGGTTGAAGGTGACTCGGGTGATCTCTTGGACCCTGGCTCGGAGAAATTTTATTAGAATGGGAGCAAGACATAACATAAGGCAGAGGATTAGTATGGGAATTAGGAATGGAAGCATCTGCTGTACTACAGGCAGCAGCCATACCGGTGGTCCGGGGTTAAGGGGCGTTAAATTGTTGAAGCTCCTTTTGATATTGTTTAATGTTTGGACGTTGGTGTCAACCAGGCCTGATTCATTTATGTAGTAGCAACACTCCTGTCCTAGGAAGAAGCATGTTCCTTCTTTTATAGCAGTAAGATCTAATGCCCGTCTATTTTGTGCTGCTACCTGGGCCACTGAGGTGATTTGACGTTGTAAAGAGGCTAAGCTTTCAGCTGAAGCCTCTATGGCTGCCTGAACCTGAGTGGAGAGGGTCTGTGTGGATTGAAT
>NW_016905563.1:0-641 GCF_001698545.2 Rhinopithecus bieti | reverse complement strand
CCCCACCTTTGCTACCCACATCATTCTGTGCCTTCACTTGCTTTGTGGGTTCATGTCAGTGTCTCAGCTGAGCCTAGGCTATCTGTAGGAGTCCCCTTACCACCTGCAGAAGCTGCTCCGAATCTGCTTCCTATGGAAGCAGCCAGAACTCAGAAATAAAGCCCCTTCCTTCCCTGAAGATGGCATCCCTCCGCCTTTCACTCATCTGCTTCCTGTCCTTCCTTCAAATTTTCTGTTTAACATTTCTGATCTTTAATTGTTTTCTTCCCTCCATATCCTTTCCATATTGCAATATCATTCCATGTGCATGTGAAACCCTTGTATTGCTAGCTGAAACATTTCCTCAGCATTTGAATGAAAATTGCTTTCATTTAAAATATTAATAAATTCAGTGGTCCATATGGACCCTTTCTTTGGTATATAAGTGATTACATTTCTAATCATTAAAAGAAACATTTTCTTTTAGGTGTCCAAACATTGACATTCTACAGCTTAATTGTTTTAAACACTATTGGAATCCTTTATTCCAACTTTAATAGTTGACTCTTTAAGGTCATAAAGTGGGAAAACGATTTGAATGGAAAACCTAAGTGTACTTAAATTAAATAAAACCTGACCCCAAAGAACTTCATTTCTAAATA
>NW_016905562.1:0-1050 GCF_001698545.2 Rhinopithecus bieti | reverse complement strand
AAGGAATGCTGTTTCCTCCCTGTCGTGAGAGACACGAAGTGAACTTAGTGTTGAGAGACGGAAGCTGGATGGCCCTCGGGGCTGAACCACAGGGTGCTGGACTTTGGGATATAGCAGAGAGAGCTTGGCATGACTTATTACTCCAGGCTGTAGAATCCTGCAAAAGAGCTACCATGCAGCCTACGCCTGGTCGACTGGAAGACCACCTTAGTGGAAAGGGGACAGTCTGGGCCTCTGGCCTGCCATGTGCCCCAGCATAACAATTGCTTTTGTTTAACGTGCAGATGGAATATTTGATCCATTTTAACCAGGCATTTGCATCTTGGTATCCTGTCTTAATTGCTAAAGTTTGTTTTAAGTCTTTAACTTCTATGATCCTCTAGTAAAATGAATGTATGGTTTTAGGGAAATTACAAAATTGGTTGGGGCAGGCCATCCTTGCTCTTTAGTGGTCCACAGAATGTTGGACCAACTATGGCATGAAAGCTCTACATCGGGGGGTTGGGGGGGCAACACTCTTGGTTGGCTCTGGGGTCTTCATCGAAATCTCCCCGGATTAAATGGTCCTAGTTTACTAATGTCTAGTCTGAGGAGAGTCAGGAGGGACAGAAGTACTTTTCTGAAGTAGAAAGCTATCTTTGACTTGGCAAGTCCTCACAGGGTATAACAAAGCAAGCATTAAATGCAATAGTTTGAGGCGAAATTGACTTGGTTATATTAATAACTAGATGGTCAGCAATAGAGCGAGGAAAGAAGAAAGAGTAATAGAATAGATGAAAAGAATTAGATTTTCTTAGCTTTAGTTTGGTAGGGTTTTCCCCTGGGACTATGGCCATGACTCTGGAGGGGTGGCGCTTTCTTGACTCGGGTGTGTTGAGTCCATCCTTTTTTTGCTGCAGGAACAGCAGTCTTGGTGGTTGACAGCACAAGGTAGGGTCCTTCCCAGCCTGGCTCGAGGTTTTCTTCTTTCCACCTTTCGATGAGAATGTGATCTTCAGGCTGGTGCAGGTTTACTGGAAATTCTAAGGGTGGTACATGTGCTAAAAGACT
>NW_016905561.1:0-289 GCF_001698545.2 Rhinopithecus bieti | reverse complement strand
TCGGCCGGGCGCGGTGGCTCAAGCCTGTAATCCCAGCACTTTGGGAGGCCGAGACGTGCAATCACGAGGTCAGGAGTTTGAGACCATCCTGGCTAACACGGTGAAACCCCGTCTCTACTAAAAAATACAAAAAGCTAGCCGGGCGAGGTGGCTGGCGCCTGTAGTCCCAGCTACTCGGGAGGCTGAGGCAGGAGAATGGCGTAAACCCGGGAGGCGGAGCTTGCAGTGAGCTGAGATCCGGCCACTGCACTCCAGCCCGGGCGACAGAGCAAGTCTCCATCTCAAAAAA
>NW_016905560.1:0-643 GCF_001698545.2 Rhinopithecus bieti | reverse complement strand
CTTCTTTACGATGGGTTCTAACATCCTCCTTTAGCTGGGAGAACTTTGTTATTACAAATCACCTGAAGCATTCTTCTCTCAACTCATCAAAGTCATTCTCTGTCCAGCTTTGCTCCATTGCTGGCGAGCAGCTGCATTCCTTTGGAGGAGAAGAGGCGCTCTGAGTTTTAGAATTTTCAGCTTTTCTGCTCTGGTTTCTCCCCATCTTTGTGGTTTTATCTACCTTTGGTCTTTGATGATGGTGACATACAGATGGGGTTTTGGTGTGGATGTCCTTTCTGTTTGTTAGTTTTCCTTCTAACAGTCAGGACCCTCAGCTTCAGGTTTGTTGGAGTTTGCTGGAGGACCACTCCAGACCGTTTGCCTGGGTATCACCAGCGGAGCCTGCAGAACAGCAAATATGCCAGAACGGTAAATGTTGCTGCCTGATCCTTTCTCTGGAAGCTTCGTCTCAGAGGGGCACCCAGCTGTATGAGGTGTCAGTCGGCCCCTACTGGGAGGTGTATCACAGTTAGGCTACTCGGGGTCAGGGACCCACTTGAGGAGGCAGTCTGTCCGTTCTCAGATCTCAAATCTGTGCTGAGAGAACCACTACTCTCTTCAAAGCTGTCAGACAGGGACGTATAAGTCTACATAAGTTTCT
>NW_016905559.1:0-268 GCF_001698545.2 Rhinopithecus bieti | reverse complement strand
TCAGCTTCATCCATGTACCTGCAAAGGACATGAACCAATCCTTTTTTATGACTGCATAATATTCCATGGTGTATATGTGCCACATTTTCTTTATCCAGTCTATCATTGATGGGCATTTGAGTTGATTCCAAGTCTTTGCTATTGTGAATAGTGCCACAATAAACATACATGTGCATGTGTCTTTATAGTAGAATGATTTATAATCCTTTGGGTATATACCCAGTAATGGGATTGCTGGGTGAAATGGTATTTCTAGTTCTAGATCCCT
>NW_016905558.1:0-289 GCF_001698545.2 Rhinopithecus bieti | reverse complement strand
CCAGGCGCGGGATATATTTTCCTGGTGTGCCGGTTTACTTACAACACAGTGTTGGTGTGGGTATTACGTGATTTTCCAGGTGTTGTGTGTCTCAGTTCGCCTGGCTAGGAAGAGGGATTCCCTTCCCCCTTGCGCTTCCCAGGTGAGGCAATGCCTCGCCCTGCTTCAGCTCTCACTGGTCGGGCTGCAGCAGCTGACCAGCACCGATTGTCCGGCACTCCCCAGTGAGATGACCCCAGTACCTCAGTTGAAAATGCAGAAATCACCGGTCTTCTGTGTTGCTCTCACT
>NW_016905557.1:0-673 GCF_001698545.2 Rhinopithecus bieti | reverse complement strand
CGCCGCTGTTGCTGGACTAGCTCTACCCCAGAGTATACAAAATGCAGAATTTGTACAACAATGGTATGAAAATCACATTTGTTGTGGCGGCAGCAACGAGACATAGATGCTCATTTGACTGAACAAGTGGATAATCTGGAGCAAGTGGTTTCTTGGATGGGAGATCAGCTAACAGTGTTGAATACCCGAGCTTTGTTTAAATGTGATTGGAATACTACCCAATTTTGTATTACTCCTGTTCCTTTTAACAGCACTGTACATAATTGGACTGAGATAAAAGACTTTTAATTGGCCATAATAATCTTTCCCTAGAAATACAAAATTAACACAAAATATTTCTGAAACATTTCACAATTCAGTTACCATTGCTGACCGGAGCAGATTTAATGACTGGTATTGCACAAAGTTTGACGTCTTTGAACCCTAAGAGTCCTGTGAAAACTTTACTGACTTCTGTTTCTAGTAATGTATTGATTGTTGTTCTTGCCTTTGTCATTTTCACAGTCTGCTGGAGATGGTGCCAAAGAGCAAACACCAAATCCCAGCAAGCCCAACATGTGATGATGGTTTTAAAAGAAATTCAAACCTGTAAATAAGAAGGGGAGATGTAGAGGACTATGTGCTCACAAACAAGACATTCCCATAAGTCCTGGTCTTGCAAATGAAGCAGGGC
>NW_016905556.1:0-268 GCF_001698545.2 Rhinopithecus bieti | reverse complement strand
AAACCCCCCCAACACCAATTCCTATTCTAACATTAACCTATCACTTGTGCTGTTAATACCTGACCATGTACTTAACTGGAAACCTATATCCAAAAGACTGAAACTGAATCTTCACCCCAAAATGAAAACAAAATAAAATGAATAACTTGAGGTTTATGGCATATAGTTTAGGTAAACACACATACGAGGAGAAAGGGGAAGAGGAAACGGAGGTGTCAGAAGCAAAGCTGAGTGACAGAACACATTCAGTCAGGGCAGATGTCTATAC
>NW_016905555.1:0-1498 GCF_001698545.2 Rhinopithecus bieti | reverse complement strand
CACTGACCACTTGGTTTTTGTACTCCTAGAATTGGGGTGTTTCAAGAACTGCTGCATTTCCTTACTAAGCCTTGAGCTTTTAAATGTTTAACATTATCCCGTAATCTTTTACGAGCTTCAGGCCTTAAGGGATATTGCCTTTGGTAAGGAAAAGTAGTGGAGTTTTTTAGCCTGATTTGAACTGGGTGGGCATTTTTTGCCCTTCCAAATTGTCCTTCCAATGCCCAGACTTCAGGGTTGATTCCCTTCTCAAGTAGGGGACAACGAATGGGTAACTTGTCCCCATATTCATGTAGATAATAGCTCCAGGTTTGGCTAATATGTCCCTCCCTAATAAAGGTATGGGACTTTCAGGCATAACAAGAAAGGCATGTGAAAAGAGCAAAGTCTCCCAATTACAACTGAGGAGGTGGGAGAAATACCTGGTTACAGGCTGTCCCAGGATTCCTCGGATGGTAACGGACCTTGAGGACAGTCGTCCAGGACAGGAGATTAATACTGAGAAAGCCGCACTAGTGTCCATGAGGAAGTCAATTTCCTGGCCCTCAATGGTTAAATATACCCAGGACTCAGTGAGGGTGATGACATGAACTGGCACTTGCCCCAGGTACCCTCAGTCCTGTTGTTGGATCATTTGGTTGGGGCTTCTGACCCAGAGAACCTTCGTCCTTGGCATAGTGGACATGGACGAGAGGGCAGCTTGTTTCTCATTGGATAATCTTTTTTAAAGTGTCCTAGTAAGCCACACTGATAGCAAAGCCTACTGGGTGATTGGCCTGCTCCATTTTCTGTCCTTTCTGAACCACCAAGGTTTATTTGTCTGAGGGCCATGACTAAGGCCGTGGCCTTTCTCTGCTCTCACTTTTCCTTTTGGTCCTCTTCCTCTTTGTCCCTACTATAGAACACCGAGGTTGCCAAGTTTAATAATGCCTCCAAATTTTGTTCAGGGCCCAGTGCTTGCTTTTGAAGCTTTCTCCTGATATCTGTGGCTGATTGGGTATTGGACTTGTCTTTTAGAATCAGTAGACCCTCGAGTGATTCAGGTGACAGGGGAGTATATTTTCTTAAAGCCTCCTGTAGCCTCTCAAGGAAGGCAGAAAGATTTTCTTCCTTTCCCTGAGTTATGGTAGACATCATTGAATAATTCATGGGCTTTTCCTAATTCTCCTTAGTCCTTCTAGAACACAGGTTAACAGATGTTTATAACTCCAGTCCCCATTATCTGAGTCAAGGTCCCAATGGGGATCCATACTGGGGATGGCTTGCTGACCGGTAGGGAATTCATCCCTTTCTTTGGCTGTCATTCTATCATTTACTTGACTAAGATATCAGGTATCTCCAGACTCTCGGGCTGTAGCTAAAGCCGCGTTGTTTTCATTAAAGGCCAGGGTTTGATCTAACAATAGCATGACATCTCTCCAAGCAAGACCGAAGGTTTGCCCTAGATCCTGTAGGACATCTATGTACCTATCAGGATCATTTGAAAACTTCCTCAGGT
>NW_016905554.1:0-677 GCF_001698545.2 Rhinopithecus bieti | reverse complement strand
AAGACCATTGATACTAGGAAGAAACAGCATCAACTAATGAGCAAAATAACCAGCGAACCTCATCTTGACAGGATCAAATTCATACATAACAATATTAATCTTAAATGTAAATGTGCTAAATGCCCCAATTAAAAGACACAGACTGGTAAATTGGATAAAGAGTCAAGGCCCATCAGTGTCCTGTATTGAGGAGACCCATCTCACATGCAAAGATACACATAGGCTCAAAATAAATAGATGGAGGAAGATGTACCAAATGGAAAGCAAAAAAAAAGCAGGAGTTGCAATCCTAGTCTCTGACAAAACAGACTTTAAACCAACAAAGATCAAAAGAGACAAAGAAGGCCATTACATAATGGTAAAGGGATCAATTCAACAAGAATAGCTAACTGTCCTAAATATATATGCACCCAATACAGGAGCACCCAGATTCATAAAGCAAGTCCTTAGAGACTTACAAAGAGACTTAGACTCCCACACAATAATAATGGGAGACTTTAACACCCCACTGTCAATATTAGACAGATCAATGAGACAGAATGTTAACAAAGATATCAAGGACCTGAACTCAGCTCTGCACCAAGTGGACTAATAGACATTTACAGAACTCTCTAACCCAAATCAACAGAATATAAATTCTTCTCAGTACCACATCACACTTACTCTAAAATTGACCA
>NW_016905553.1:0-288 GCF_001698545.2 Rhinopithecus bieti | reverse complement strand
TTTTTTGAGACGGAGTCTGGCTCTGTCGCCCAGGCTGGAGTGCGGTGGCCGGATCTCAGCTCACTGCAAGCTCCGCCTCCCAGGTTTACGCCATTCTCCTGCCTCCGCCTCCCAAGTAGCTGGGACTACAGGCGCCCGCCTCGTCGCCCGGCTAGTTTTTTGTATTCTTTAGTAGAGACGGGGTTTCACGGTGTTAGCCAGGATGGTCTCGATCTCCTGACCTTGTGATCCGCCCGTCTCGGCCTCCCAAAGTGCTGGGATTACAGGCTTGAGCCACCGCGCCCGGCC
>NW_016905552.1:0-1070 GCF_001698545.2 Rhinopithecus bieti | reverse complement strand
CAAGCTACTATTGACTTTCTTCAAAGAACTGGAAAAAACTACTTTAAACTTCATATTGAACCAGAAAGGAGCCCACATAGCCAAGACATCAAAGCTGGAGGCATCATGCTGCCTGACTTTGAACTACTATACAAAGGTACAGTAACCAAAACAGCATGATACTGGTACCAAAACAGATATATAGACTAATGGAACAGAACAGAACCCTCAGAAATAATGTTACACATCTACAATCATCTGATGTTTAACAAACCTGACACAAGCAATGGGGAAAGGATTCCCTATTTAATAAATGGTGTTGAGAAAACTGGCTAGCCATATGTAGAAAACTGAAACTGGATGCCTTCCTTACACCTTATACAAAATTAACTCAAGATGGATTAAATACTTAAACCTAAGACCTAAAACCATAAAACCCCAGAAGAAAACCCAGAAAATACCATTCAGGACATAGGCATGGGCAAAGACTTCATGTTTAAAACACCAATAGCAATGGCAACAAAAGCCAAAGTGGGATTTAATTAAACTAAAGTACTTCTGCACAGCAAAAGAAACTATCATTAGAGTGAACAGGCAACCTATAGAATGGGAGAAATTTTTTGTTATCTATCCATCTGACAAAGGGCTAATATCCAGAATCTATAAAGAACTTAAATTTACAAGAAAAAAACAAACAACCCCAACAAAAGTGAGCAAAGGATATGAATAGACACTTCTCAAAAGAAGACATTTATGCAGCCAACAAACATATGAAAAAAAGCTCATCATCACTGGTCATTAGAGAAATGCAAATCAAAACCACAATGAGACACCATCCTACGCCAGTTAGAATGGCGATCATTAAACAACAGATGCTGGAGAGGATGTGGAGAATTAGGAATGCTTTACTCTGTTGGTGGGAGCTTAAATCAGTTCAACCATTGTGGAAGACAATGTGGTGATTCCTCAAGAATCTAGAACTAGAAATACCATTTGACTCAGCAATCCCATTTCCCAAAGGGTTATAAGTCATTCTACTATAAAATACATGCACATGTATGTTTATTGTGGCAATATTCACAATAGCAAAT
>NW_016905551.1:0-289 GCF_001698545.2 Rhinopithecus bieti | reverse complement strand
GATTCCTAGGTATTTTATTCTCTTTGTAGTAATTGTGAATGGGAGTTCATGATTTGGTTCTCTGTTTGTGGTGTATAGGAATGCTTGTGATTTTGTACATTGATTTTGTATCCTGAGATTTTGCTGAAGTTGCTTATCAGCTTAAGGAGATTTTGGGCTGAGACGATGGGGTTTTCTAAATATGCAATCATGTCATCTGCAAACAGAGACAATTTGACTTCCTCTTTTCCTAATAGAATGCCCTTCATTTCTTTCTCTTGCCTGATTGCCCTGGCCAGAACTTCCAATA
>NW_016905550.1:0-265 GCF_001698545.2 Rhinopithecus bieti | reverse complement strand
CGGTGGCTCACGCCTGTAATCCCAGCACTTTGGGAGGCCCAGGCGGGTGGATCACGAAATCAGGAGATGGAGACCATCTTGGCTAACACGGTGAAACCCCGTCTCTATTAAAAATACAAAAAATTAGCCGGGCGTGGTGGCGGGTGCCTGTAGTCCCAGCTACTCGGGAGGCTGAGGCAGGAGAATGGCGTGAACCCCGGAGGCGGAGCTTGCAGTGAGCCGAGATCACGCCACTGCACTCCAGCCTGGGCGACAGAGCGAGACT
>NW_016905549.1:0-1071 GCF_001698545.2 Rhinopithecus bieti | reverse complement strand
TGCGGTGAGCCCAGATAGTGCCACTGCACTCCAGCCTGGGCGACAGAGTGAGACTCTGCCTCCAAAAAAAAAAAAAAAAAAAAAAAAAGGTTTTTTCAAACGTCATTGAAGTTTATAGTTATTCTACATCCAACATTTTTTCCAGCTTGTCTATGCTTTATAATGTAAAGAAATTGAAATGGAAGACTGAACAAAATTTTGCACACAGCACATGTTTAAAGTATTTATTGTTTGATGTATTATAGTGTTTTTTTCATGTTATTAGCAGTGATCTACCAATGAATTTAGAAATAAATGTAATGCTCTGCCATCTTAGCAATCCCTGTTCTTGGGCTGTGTGTGTGTGGTTTTTTGTTAAATTGAGACTAGGTCATTTATGGAAGGAGGGCGCTTTGTGAAGTGGGCCCTATTTCTCTTGTCCTTTCGTACAGGGAGGAATATAGAATAGATAGAAACCGACCTGGATTGCTCCGGTCTGAACTCAGATCACGTAGGACTTTAATCGTTGAACAAACGAACCCTTGATAGCATCATAATCAAGTTAAGAAAATGAAATAGAAGAGAAAAAAAGGAAATGAAAGATCATATACTCAAGTGGTGAGAGTATTTAGTGAAACTTTTGTATTTATGTGCTATATAAAGAGTTAAAATCTATCTATGCACTGCTACTTTGGGATCAGCATACATTGAAAGTACTATTTATATATACTTTTAAAATTAATTTTATCTATTTAGAATCTAGACACATTTAATTAGAAATTAAGTACCACTTTAGAGCATGAGTAAAATATTCACAAGACCACAGGCAATGTAAAATTTGCAATTTTTTGTTGAATACTATAAAAGCTTAGTCTAGTAATTACATTTATTCATTTCTTAATATATCTTTTATTTGCTGTTTAGAATACAGTTGGTTTAACTTAAAATTTTGTTTTGCGTTTTGAGGTTTTTTTTTGTTGGGTTTTCTGGTCAAATAATTTAGATCTCAGAAATAACTATCATAATTCTATCTATGCATAAATTTTGTTGGAAAATATCGGTTTTAGTTTAAAAAACCATATTATGCTATTT
>NW_016905548.1:0-642 GCF_001698545.2 Rhinopithecus bieti | reverse complement strand
ATTTAAAAGAAAAAAACAACCCCATCAAAAGTGGGCAAAGGACAGGAACGGATACTTCTCAAAAGACATTTATGCAGCCAACAAATATATGAAAAAAAACGCATCATCACTGGTCATTAGAGAAATGCATATCAAAACCACAACGAGATACCATCTCATGCCAGTTAGAATGGCGATCATTAAAAGTCAGGAAACTACAGATGCTGGAGAGGATGTGTAGAAATAGGAATGCTTTTACACAGTTGGTGGGAGAGTAAATTAGTTAAACCATTGTGGAAGACAGTGTGGCAATTCCTCAAGGATCTAGAACTAGAAATACCATTTGACCCAGCAATCCCATTACTGGGTATATACCCAAAGGATTATAAATCATTCTACTATAAAGACACATGCACACATATGTTTAGTGCGGCACTGTTCACAATAGCAAAGTCATGGAACCAACCCAAGTGCCCATCAGTGATAGACTGGATAAAGAAAATGTGGCACATATACACCATAGAATACTATGCAGCTATAAAAAAAGATAAGTTCATGTCCTTTGCAGGGACATGGGTGATGCTGGACACCATCATTCTCAGCAAACTAACAAGGACAGAAAACCAAACACCACATGTTCCCACTCATAAGTGGGAGTTGAAC
>NW_016905547.1:0-1220 GCF_001698545.2 Rhinopithecus bieti | reverse complement strand
AGTGTGTTTTCAGCCAATAAAATGGACCAACTCATCATTAAAATTCCTTTGGGCTGGGCACAGCAGCTCACACCTGTAATTCCAGCACTTTGGGAGACCAAGATGGGTGGATTGCTTGAGCTCAAGAGTTCAAGACCAGGCTGGGCAGCACAGTAAAACCCCATCTCTACAAAAAACATAGAAATTAGCTGGGCACAGTAGTGCACGTCTCTCGGATATTTGGGAGGCTGAAGTGGGAGGATCACTTGAGCCCAGGAAGTCGAGGCTGCAGTGAGCCAAGATTGTACTGCTATACTCCAGCCGGGGTCAGAGTAAGACCCTGTCTCAAAAAAACAATTCCTTTGACCCTCACACAAAAGGTTACAGGAAAGAATGTCTTCAGTTGGGGCGAGGGGTCTAATTTCATCTCTTTGAAGGCTGTGAAGACGTTCTAATGATGAGATCGCCACAAATCCAGAAAGAAACGGTATTAAGAGCTTCTAAAATACTTGTCTAGACCATCGTTAGGAGGGATGTACCAGTTCCCTGGGTTAGGAACTTTAAGACATTTTGCTGGTATTTCATGAATCGCATTTGCTCACCCTTATGAGACTGGTTTCAGGATGTGCCTAGGCTGCACCCTCTGTCATCTCAGCACACACTCATGAGACCAGTTTCAGGACGTGCCTAGACTGCACCCTCTGTCGTCTCAGAGGGATAGTGGCTCCTGAGCTGCCCCGTGGACGCCGCTTTGGCTGGCAGCACGGCAGGATGCAGGCTAATGCCATCTTCAGCCAGGAAAGGGCTCTCCGGCTGGCCCCTGCAGACCTGGGTCTGGTTAGGGGTGTGAGGTCCACAGTGGGGCAAGGTGAAGATGGGACCTGGGTCCTGAGCCTCCTGGAGGCTGACGCTCTGCCATGGATCGTGAATAGCATTCCCGTGTGTGTGTCTGTTTTGACATAGCCTCTCCCACATCCCTCGAGACCTGGCCTGCTAGACAGGGATGGAAAATAGCTGGATAGGGAGGTCGGGGTACATGTTAGATGAATTTTGGCAGTATTGTTCCTGTTACTTTTCATATCCATCTGACACTTCTTATTTCACGTGCCTAGAGAACGAGAAGCCTTCAGTGTTGCATGTAGCCAGGGATTAGCTAGTGCTGCCAGGCAGGGCAGCACTGTTCCTGACCTTGTCCACAGCCCTTGGACCTTATCAGTACAGCCATCCCAGTAACTGTGTAA
>NW_016905546.1:0-645 GCF_001698545.2 Rhinopithecus bieti | reverse complement strand
ATCAACTAACGAGTAAAACAACCAGCTAACATCATAATGACAGGATCAAATTCAAGCATAACAATATTAACTTTAAATGTAAATGGGCTGAATGCTCCAATTGAAAGACACAGACTGGCAAATTGGATAAAGAGTCAAGACCCATCAGTGTGCTCTATTCAGGAGACCCATCTCATGTGCAGAGACACACATAGGCTCAAAATAAAGGGATGGAGGTAGATCTACCAAGCAAATGGAAAACAAACAAACAAACAAAAGCAGGGATTGCAATCCTAGTCTCTGATAAAACAGACTTAAAACCAACAAAGATCAAAAGAGACAAAGAAGGCTGTTACACAATGGTAAAGGGATCAATGCAACAAGATGAGCTAACTATCCTAAATATATATGCACCCAATACAGGAGCACCCAGATTCATAAAGCAAGTCCTTACAGACTTACAAAGAGACTTAGACTCCCACACAATAATAATGGGAGACTTTAGCACCCCACTGTCAACATTAGACAGTTCAATGAGATAGAAAGTTAACAAGGATATGCAGGGATCAAATTCATCTCTGCACCAAGTGGACCTAAGAAACATCTACAGAACTCTGCCCCGCAAATCAACAGAATACACATTCTTCTCAGCACCACGTCGCGCTT
>NW_016905545.1:0-643 GCF_001698545.2 Rhinopithecus bieti | reverse complement strand
GAAATAACTAAGATCACTGCAGAACTCAAGGAGATAGAGACAGGAAAACCCTTCAAAAAAAATCAGTGGATCCAGGAGCTGGTTTTTTGAAAAGATCAACAAAATAGATAGACCACTGGCCAGACTAATAAAGAAGAGAGAAGAATCAAACAGATGCAATACAAAATTATAAAGGAGATATCAACACCGATCCCATACATATACAAACTACCATCAGAGAATACTATAAACACCTCTACGCAAATAAACTAGAAAATCTAGAAGAAATGGATAAATTCCTGGACACATACACCCTCCCAAGACTAAACCAGGAAGAAGCTGAATCCCTGAATAGATCAATAACAAGTTCTGAAATTGAGGCAGTAATTAATAGCCTACCAACCAAGAAAGTCCAGGACCTGACGGATTCACAACTGAATTCTACTAGAGGTACAAAGAGGAGCTGGTACCATTCCTTCAGAAATTATTGCCAACAATAGAAAAGAGGGAATTCTCCCTAACTCATTTTATGAGACCAGAATCATCCTGATACCAAAACCTGGCAGAAACACAACAAAAAAAGAAAATTTCAGGGCAATATCCCTGATGAACATCAATGCAAAAACCTCAATAAATAACTGGCAAACCAAATCCAGCAGCACAT
>NW_016905544.1:0-676 GCF_001698545.2 Rhinopithecus bieti | reverse complement strand
TTCTCTAGTTCTTTTAATTGTGATGTTAGGGTGTCTATTTTAGACTTTTCCTGCTTTCTTTTGCGGGCATTTAGTTCTATGAATTTCCCTCTACACACTGCTTTAAATGTGTCCCAGAGATTGTGGTACATTGTGTCTTTGTTCTTATTGGTTTCAAAGAACATCTTTATTTCTGCCTTTATTTCATTATTTACCCCATAGTTATTCTAGAGCAAGTTGTTCAGTTTCTAAGTAGTTGTGCAGTTTTGAGTGAGTTTCTTAATCCTGAGTTCTAATTTGATTGCACTGTGGTCTGAGAGACAGTTTGTTGTGATTTTATTCTTTTACATTTCCTGAGGAATGTTTTACTTCCAATTATGTGGTCAATTTTTTAATAAGTGCAATGTGGTGCTGAGAAGAATGTATATTCTGAGAAGTATGTGTATTTCGGGTGGAGAGTTCTGTAGATGTCTATCGAGTCTGCTTGGTGCAGAGCTGAGTTCAATTCCTGGATATCCTTGTTAACCTTCTGTCTCGTTGATCTGTCTAATATTGACAGTGGAGTTTTAAAGTCTCTGATTATTATTGTGTGGGAGTCTAAGTCTCTTTGTAGGTCTCTAAGGACTTGCTTTATGAATCTGGGTGCTCCTGTATTGGGTGCATATATATTTAGGATAGTTAGCTCTTCTTGTTGCAC
>NW_016905543.1:0-1072 GCF_001698545.2 Rhinopithecus bieti | reverse complement strand
CGAGATCAGCTGTTAGTCTGATGAGCTTCCCTTTGTGAATAACCCGATCTTTCTCTCTGTCTGCCTTTAACATTTTTTCCTTCATTTCAGCTTTGGTGAATCTGACAATTATGTCTTGGAGTTGCTCTTCTCAAGGAGTATCTTCATGGCGTTCTCTGTATATCCTGAGTTTGAATGTTGGCCTGCCTTCCTAGGTTCGGGAAGTTCTCCTGGATAATATCCTGCAGAGTGTTTTCCAACTTGTTTCCATTCTCCCCATTTCTTTCAGGTACACCAATCAGACATAGATTTGGTCTTTTCACATAGTCCCATATTTCCTGGAGGCTTTCTTCATTTCTTTTACTCTTTTTTCTCTAAACTTCTCTTCTCACTTCATTTCATTCATTTGATCTTCAATCACTGATACCCTTTCTTCCAGTTGATCGAATCAGTTACTGAAGCTTATGCATTTGTCACGTAGTTCTCGTGCCATGGTTTTCAGCTCTATCAGGTCATTTAAAGACTTCTCTACTTTGTTTATTCTAGTTAGCCATTTGTCTAATCTGTTTTCAAGGTTTTAGTTTCTTTGCCATGGGTTCGAACTTCCTCCTTTCGCTCAGAGAAGTTTGATCATCTGAAGCCTTCTTCTCTCAACTCGTCAAAATCATTCTCTGTCCAACTTTGTTCTATCACTGGCAAGGAGCTGCATTCCTTTGGAGGGTGAGAGGTGCTCTGATTTTAGAATTTTCAGCTTTTCTGCTCTATTTTTTCCCAATCTTTGTGGTTTTATTTACCTTTGGTCTTTGATGATGGTGATGTACAGATGGGGTTTTGGTGTGGATGTTTTGTGTGGATGTTTGTTAGTTTTCCTTCTAACAGTCAGGACCCTCAGCTGCAGGTCTGTTGGAGTTTGCTGGAGGCCCACTCCAGACCCTGTTTGCCTGGGTATCAGCAGCGGAGGCTGCAGAAGAGTGAATATTGCTGAACAGCAAATGTTGCTGCCTGATCATTCCTCTGGAAGCTTTGTCTCGGAGGGGTACCTGGCTGCTTGAGGTGTCAGTCTGCCCCTACTCAGGGGTACCTACCAGTTAGG
>NW_016905542.1:0-985 GCF_001698545.2 Rhinopithecus bieti | reverse complement strand
TTACTTCCCAACAAACAGGCCAGATTCTACCATCTCCCATAATCACTACAAGAGGTCTGAAAATCCAGTGCTTGAGTATCTGCCAAGCTTTTGACTTTAAAGGAGTGTCTTTATACTGAAAATATTTCAGAGCCCCTGGACGAAATCATCCATGGTTCATCACACATTTAACAGCTTAATTGACGTACTTATGGTATGTGCACTTCACCCATTTGAAGTGTACAGTGATTTTAGTTGTTGCACATCTTGAGTGGATACAGTTCAGTTTCCCAACAAATCAATTTAATTATCTGGGAGAAAGTAAAAGATATGTAATGGAATAAGATGAGACTGTGATGGGGTTTAACCCCATCTGATAAACTATGAGATGGAAAATTCTGAACTGATGCCACAGATAAGTGAACCAACCATTACTAAACGTAATTCAGAAGCAAATCTCAAATAACTCCTCAACAATGAGTGGACTCATAACCCTCTGCTGCAGAATGCCCTCATGCGACAGAAGTCTCTCTAGAGTTTGGAAATCTTTCCCAACAAATTAAAATTCTGATGTGTTCTCTTTCAGTTGAACGTCCTCAGACGACTTTCGGCAGGCTCCAGAGAATCTTCCCAAAGGTGAGTATCTCTCAAGTCTAAAGGACCAGAGAACCTTTGTCTCTCCACGGATGTGAATACAGGTAAGAGTGGGAGAATATAAAAAATGCCCTCATTGCCTCCTTCTCCCCATGTCTATCACAACACCTGATGTAGCATCGACGGCTTGATAATACTAAGAGTTGTGATCCTTAATACTTCTTTTAATCCATAAGAAGATCTCTATGACGTTGTTTCTGTTATTATCTCCAAATAATAATGAGTCACACACTTCAGCTGTCATCCATATAAAAGCCATGTGACTTGGCGCAAATCTTCTAAGTTCTCTGAGCTCCAGATTCCTGGTCCATGCAATGGAAGTAAAGAATCACAGTCCATGTTTTAGATCATG
>NW_016905541.1:0-2406 GCF_001698545.2 Rhinopithecus bieti | reverse complement strand
TTGATTGAAATAGTTTCAGAAGGACTATTCCAGCTCCTCCTTGTACCTCTTGTAGAATTCGGCTGTGAATCCATCTGGGCCTGGACTAATTTTGGTTGATAGGCTATTAATTACTGTCTCAATTTCAGAGCCTGTTATTGGTTTATTCAGAGATTCAACTTATTCCTGGTTTTGTCTTGGGAGAGTGTATGCGTCCAGAAATTTATCCGTTTCTTCTAGATTTTCTAGTTTATTTGTGTAGAGGTGTTTATAGTATTCTCTGATGGTAGTTTGTATTTCTGTGGGATCAATGGTGATATCCCCTTTATCATTTTTTATTGTGTCTGTTGGATTCTTCTCTCTTTTCTTCTTTATTAGTTCTGCTAGTGGTCTATCAATTTTGTTGATCTTTCCAAAAAACCAGCTCCTGGATTCACTGATTTTGGAAGTTTTTTTGTGTCTCTATCTCCTTCAGTTCTGCTCTGATCTTAGTTATTTCTTGCCTTCTGCTAGCTTTTGAATTTGCTTGCTGTTGGTTCTGTAGTTTTTTTTAATTGTGATGTTCGGGTATTGATTTTAGATTTTCCTGCTTTCTGTTGTGGGCATTTAGTGCTATAAATTTCCCTCCACACACTGCTTTAGTTGTATCCCAGAGATTCTGGTACGTTGTGTCTTCTTTCTCATTGGTTTCAAATAAAATCTTTTTTCTGCCTTCATTTTGTTATTTATTCAGGAGCAGATTGTTCAGTTTCCATGTAGTTGTGCAGTTTTGAGTGTTTCTTGATCCTGAGTTCTAATTTGATTGCACTGTGGTCTGAGAGACTGCTGAGGAACGCTTTACTTCCAATTATGTGGTCAATTTTAGAATAAGTGCAATGTGGTGCTGAGAGGAATGTATATTCTGTTGATTTGGGGTGGAGAGTTCTATAGATATCTATTAGGTGTGGTCGGTGCAGAGCTGAGTTCATGTCCTGGATATCTTAGTTAACATTCTGACTTGTTGATCTCTCTAATATTGACAGTGGGGTTAAAGTCTCCCATTATTATTGTGTGGAATTCTAAGACTCTTTGTAGGTCTCTAAGTACTTGCTTTATGAATCTGGGTGCTCCTGTATTGGGTGCATATATATTTAGGATGGTTAGCTGTTTATCAGAGACTAGGATTGCAATCCCTGCTTTTGTTTTGCTTTCCAATTGCTTGGTAGATCTTCCTCCATCCCTTTATTTTGAGCCTATGTGTGTCTCTGCCATGAGATCGGTCTCCTGAATACAGCATGCTGGTGGATCTTGATTCTTTATCCAATTAGACAGTCTGTGTCTTTTAATTGGGCCATTTAGCCCATTTACATTTAAGGATAACATTGTTATGTGTGAATTAGATCCTGTCATTATGATGTTAGCTGGTTATTTTGTCCATTAATTGATGCAGTTTCTTCATAGCATTGATGTTTTACAATTTGACATGTTTTTTGCAGTGTCTGGTACTAGTTTTCCTTTCCATATTTAGTATTTCCTTCAGGAGCTCTTGTAAGGCAAGCCTGGTGGTGACAAAATCTCTCAACATTTGCTTGTCTGTAAAGGATTTTATTTCTCCTTACTTATGAAGCTTTGTTTGGCTGGATATGAAATTCTGGGTTGAAAATTCCTTTCTTTAAGAATGTTGAATATTTGTCCCCACTCTTGTCTGGCTTATAGGGTTCCTGCTGAGAGATCTGCTGTTAGTCTGATGGGCTTTCCTTTGTGGGTAACCAACCTTTCTCTCTGGCTGCCCTTAACATTTTTTCCTTCATTTCAACCTTGGTGAATCTGACAATTATGTGTCTTGGGGTTGCCCTTCTCAAGGAGTATCTTTGTGGTGTTCTCTGTATTTCCAGAATTTGAATGTTGGCCTACCTTGCTAGTTGGGGAAGTTCTCCTGGATAATATCCTGAAGAGTGTTTTCCACTTGTTTCCATGGTTCTCGGCACTTTCATGTACACCAAACAAATGTGGATTTGGTCTTTTCACATAGTCCCGTATTTTTTGGAGGCTTTCTTCGTTTGTTTTACTATTTTTTCTCTAACCTTGTCTTCTCACTTTATTTCATTAATTTGATCTTCAATCACTGATACCCTTTCTTCCACTTGATCGAATCAGCTATTGAAGCTTGGGCATGCATCACAAAGTTCTTGTGCCTTGGTTTTCAGCTCCATCTGGTCATTTAAAGTCTCTCTACACTGTTTATTCTAGTTAGCTATTCCCCTAACCTTTTTTCAAGGCTTTTAGCTTCCTTGTGATGGGTTAGAATATGCCCCTTTAGCTCAGAGAAATTTGTTATTACCGACCTTCTGAAGCCTACTTCTGTCAACTCGTCAAAGTCATTCTCTGTCTAGCTATGTTCCATTGCTGGTGAAGAGCTGCAATCCTTTGGAGGAGAAGAGGCACTCT
>NW_016905540.1:0-1175 GCF_001698545.2 Rhinopithecus bieti | reverse complement strand
TTTCACAATATTAATTCTTCCTATCCTTGAGCATGTAATGTTCCCCATTTGTTTGCGTCCTCTTTTATTTTGTTGAGCAGTGGTTTGTAGTTCTCCTTGAAGAAGTCCTTCACATCCCTTTTAAATTGTATTCCTAGTTATTTTATTCTCTTTGTAGCATTTGTGAATGGGAGTTCACTCATGATTTGGCTCTCTGTCTGTTATTAATATATAGGAATGCTTGTGATTTTGCACATTGATTTTGTATACTGAGACTTTGCTGAAGTTACTTATCAGCTTAAGGAGATTTTGGCCTGAGATGATGGGGTTTTCTAAATATACAATCATGTCATCTGCAAACAGGGACAATTTGACTTCCTCTTTTCCTAATTAAATACCCTTTCTTTCTTTCTCTTGCCTGATTGCCCTGGCCAGAACATCCAACACTATATTGAATAGGAGTGGTGAGAGAGAGCATCCCTGTCTTGTGCCAGTTTTCAAAGGGAATGCTTCCAGCTTTTGCCCATTCAGTATAATACTGGCTATAGATTTGTTATAAATAGTTCTTATTATTTTGAGATGCATCACATCAATGCCTAGTTTATTGAGTTTTTTAGCATGAAGGGCTGCTGTTGAATTTTGTTGAAAGCCTTTTCTACATCTATTGAGATAATCATGTGTTTTTTGTCTTTAGTTCTGTTTATGTGATGGATTACATTTATTGATTTGCATATGTTGAACTAGTCTTGCATCCCAGGGATGAAAGCAACTTGATCTTGGTGGATAAGCTTTTGTGTGTTGCTGGATTCAGTTTGCCAGTATTTTATTGAGGATTTTCACATCAATGTTCATCAGGGATATTGGTCTAAAATTCTCTTTTTTTGTTGTGTCTCTGCCAGGCTTTGGTATCAGGATGATGCTGGCCTCATAAAATGAGTTAGGGAGGATTCCCTCTTTCTCTAGTGATTGGAATAGTTTCAGAAGGAATGATACCAGCTTCTCTTTGTACCTCTGGTAGAATTTGGCTGTGAATCGGTCTGGTCCTGGACTTTTTTTGGGTTTGTTAGTCTATTAATTGTTGCCTCAATTTCAGAGCCTGTTATTGGTCATTTCAGAGATTCAACTTCTTCCTGGGTTAGCCTTGGGAGGGTGTATGTGTCCAGGAATTTATCCATTTCTTCTAGTTTTGCAGTTTG
>NW_016905539.1:0-1174 GCF_001698545.2 Rhinopithecus bieti | reverse complement strand
CCCACTCTCTTCTGGATTGTAGAGTTTCTGCCGAGAGATCCGCTTCTTAGTCTGATGAGCTTCCCTTTGTGGGTAACCCGACCTTTCTCTCTGGCTGCCCTTAACATTTTTTCCTGAATTTCAACCTTGGTGAATCTGACAATTATGTGTTTTGGAGTTGCTCTTCTTGAGGAGTATCTTTGTGGTGTTCTCTGTATTTCCTGAATTTGAATGTTGGCCTGCCTTGCTAGGTTGGGGAAGTTCTCCTGGATCATATCCTGCAGAGTGTTTTCCAGCTTGGTTCCACTCTCCGCATCACTTTCAGGTACACCAATCAGACGTAGATTTGGTCTTTTCACATAGTCCCATATTTCTTGGAGGCTTTGTTCATTTCTTTTACTCTTTTTTCTCTAAACTTCTCTTCTCACTTCATTAATTTGATCTTCAATCACTGATACCCTTTCTTCCAGGTTATTTAATCGGTTACTGAAGCTTGTGCATTCGTCACGTCGTTCTCATGCCATGGTTTTCAGCTCTATCAGGTCATTTAAGGACTTCTCTACATTGATTATTCTAGTTAGCCCTTCGTCAAATATTTTTTCAAGGTTTTCAGCTTCTTTGCGATGGGTTTGAACTTCCTCCTTTAGCTTGGAGAAGTTTGATCAACTGAAGCCTTCTTCTCTCAACTTGTCAAAGTCATTCGCCGTCCAGCTTTGTTCCATTGCTGATGAGGAGCTGCATTCCTGTGGAGGGGAGAGGCGCTCTGATTTTAGAATTTTCAGCTTTTCTTCTCTGTTTTCCCCATCTTTGTGGTTTTATCTATCTTTGGTCTTTGATGATGGTGACGTACAGATGGGGTTTTGGTGTGGATGTCCTTTCTGTTTGTTAGTTTTCCTTCTAACAGTCAGGACCCTCTCAGCTGCAGGTCTGTTGGAGTTTGCTGGAGGTCTACTCCAGATACCCTTTGGCTGGGTATCAGCAGCGGAGGCTGCAGAAGAGTGAATATTACTGAACAGCAAGTGTTGCTGCCTGATTGTTCCTCTGGAAGCTTTGTCTTAGAGGGGTACCTGGCCGTGTGAGGTGTCACTCTGCCCTTACTGGGGGGTGCCTCCTGGTTAGGCTACTCAGGGGTCAGGGATCTACTTGAGGAGGCAGTCTGTCAGTTCTCAAATCTCAAACTTGGTACTGGGAGAAC
>NW_016905538.1:0-1964 GCF_001698545.2 Rhinopithecus bieti | reverse complement strand
ACCAGTGATGATGAACTTTTTTTCATGTGTTTGTTGGCTGCATAAATGCCTTCTTTTGAGAAGTGTCTGTTTGTATACTTTGCCCACTTTTTGATGGGGTTGTTTTTTTTCTTGTAATTTGTTTAAGTTCTTTGTGGATTCTGGATATTAGCCCTTTGTCAGATGAATAGATTGCAAAATTTTCTCCCATTCTGTAGGTTGCCTGTTCACTCTGATAATAGTTTATTTTGCTATGCAGAAGCTCTTTAGTTTAATCAGATTCCATTTGTCAATTTTGGCTTTTGTTGCAATTGCTTTTGGTGTTGTAGTCATGAAGTCTTTGCCCATACCTATGTCCCGAATGGTATTGCCTAGGTTTTCTTCTAGGGTTTTATGATTTTAGGTCTTACATTTAAGTCTTTAATCCATCTTGAGTTAATTTTTGTATAAGGTGTAAGGAAGGTATCCAGTTTCAGTTTTCTGCATATGGCTAGCCAGTTTTCCCAACACTATTTATTAAATAGGGACTCCTTTCCCCATTGCTTGTATTTGTCAGGTTTGTCAAAGATCAGATGGTTGTACATGTGTAGCATTATTTCTGAGGCCTCTGTTCTGTTCCATTGGTCTATGCATCTGTTTTGGTACCAGTATCATGCTGTTTTGGTTATTGTAGCTTTGCAGTATAGTTTGAAGTCAGGCAGCATGATGTCTCCAGCTTTGTTCTTTTGCTTAGGATTGCCTTGGCTATACTAGGTCTTTTTTGGTAGCACATGAAATTTAAAGTAGTTTTTTCTAATCCTGTGAAGAAAGTCAATGGTAGCTTGATGGGAATAGCATTGAATCTATAAATTACTCTGGGAAGTATGGCCATTTTCACGATATTGATTCTTTCTATCCATGAGCATGGAATGTTTTCCATTTGTCTTCTCTTATTTCCTTGAGCAGTGGTTTGTAGTTCTACTTGAAGAGGTCCTTCATGTCCCTTGTAAGGTGTATTCCTAGGTATTTTATTCTCCTTGTAGCAATTGTGAATGGGAGTTTACTCATGATTTGGCTTTCTGTCTATTATTGGTGTACAGAAATGCTTGTGATTTTTTGCACATTGATTTTGTATCCTGAGACTTTGCTGAAGTTGCTTATCAGCTTAAGGAGTTTTGGGCTAAGATGATGGGGTTTTCTAAATATACAATCTTGTCATCTGCTAACAGAGAGTCTGGCTTCCTCCCTTCCTATTGAATACTCTTTATTTCTTTTCTTGCCTGATTGCCCCGGCCAGAACTTCCAATACTATGTTGAATAGGAGTGGTGAGAGAGGGCATCCTTGTCTCATGCTGGTTTTCAAAGGGAATGCTTCCAGTTTTGCCCATTCAAAATGGGCATTTTGCCCATTCAAAACTACACCTTTGTGTAGAGATGTTTATATTATTCTCTGATGGTAGTTTGTATTTCTGTGGGATCAGTGGTGATATTATATTAGCTGTGGACTTGTCATAAATAGCTGTTATTATTTTGAAATACGTTCCATCAATACCTAGTTTATTGAGTGTTTCTGAGCATGAAGCGGTGTCGAATTTTATCGAAGGCCTTTTCTGCATCTATTGAGATAATCATGTGATTTTATCATTGTTTCTGTTTATGTGATGGATTATGTTTATTGATTTGTGTATGTTGAACCAGCCTTGCGTCCTAGGGATGAAGCCAACTTGATCGTGGTGGATAAGCTTTTGATGTGCTGCTGGATTCGGTTTGACAGTAATTTATAGAGGATTTTCATATCGATCTTCATCAGGGATATTGACCTGAAATTTTCTCTTTTGTTGTGTGTCTGCCAGGTTTTGGTATCAGGATGATGCTGGCCTTATACAATGAGTTAGGGAGAAGTCCCTCTTTTCTATTGTTTGGAATAGTTTCAGAAGGAATGGTAGCAGCTCCTCTTCGTACCCCTGGTAGAATTCAGCTGTGAATCTGTCTGGTCCTGGGCTTTT
>NW_016905537.1:0-289 GCF_001698545.2 Rhinopithecus bieti | reverse complement strand
TTTTTTTTTTTTTTTTTTTGAGACGGAGTCTCGCTCTGTCACCCAAGCTGGAGTGCACTGGCCAGATCTCAGCTCACTGCAAGCTCCGCCTCCCGCATTCACCCCATTCTCCTGCCTCAGCCTCCCGAGTAGCTGGGACTACAGGCGCCCGCCACCTCGCCCGGCTAGTTTTTTGTATTTTTAGTAGAGACGGGGTTTCACCGTGTTAGCCAGGATGGTCTCGATCTCCTGACCTTGTGATCCGCCCGCCTCGGCCTCCCAAAGTGCTGGGATTACAGGCTTGAGCCAC
>NW_016905536.1:0-290 GCF_001698545.2 Rhinopithecus bieti | reverse complement strand
CAATGAGCTGAGATCCGGCCACAGCACTCCAGCCTGGGTGACAGAGGCAGACTCCGTCTCAAACACACACACACACACACACACACACACACACACACACACAAAACTACCCGGGCGAGATGGCGGGCGCCTGTAGTCCCAGCTACTCGGGAGGCTGAGGCAGGAGAATGGCGTGAACCCGGGAGGCGGAGCTTGCAATGAGCTGAGATCCGGCCACAGCACTCCAGCCTGGGTGACAGAGCGAGACTCCGTCTCAAACACACACACACACACACACACACACACACACA
>NW_016905535.1:0-1497 GCF_001698545.2 Rhinopithecus bieti | reverse complement strand
GTGCTGCTATAAACATGCATGTGCAAATACCTTTTCAGATAATGACTTCTTTTCCTCTGGGTAGAAACCCATCAGTGACAGACTGGATTAAGAAAATGTGGCACATATACACCATGGAATACTATGCAGCCATAAAAAAGGATGAGTTCGTGTCCTTTATAGGGACATGGATGCAGCTGGAAACCATCATTCTCAGCAAACTATCGCAAGAACAGAAAAGCAAACACCGCGTGTTCTCACTCATAGGTGGGAATTGAACAATGAGATCACTTGGACACAGGAAGGGGAACATCACACACCAGGGCCTATTGTGGGGAGGGCGGAGCGGGGAGGGATAGCATTAGGAGATATACCTAATGTAAATGATGAGTTAATGGGTGCAGCACACCAACATGGCACATGTATACATATGTAACAAACCTGCACATTGTGCACATGTACCCTAGAACTTAAAGTATAATAATAATAATTAAAAAATATCTATTTATACTCTTTCAGACTTTCTGATGTAGGCATTTAAGGCTATGAACTTTCCTCTTAGCACCACCTTTGTTGTATTCCAGAGGTTTTGATAGGTTGTGTGACTATTACCATTCAGTTCAAAGAATTTTAAATTTCCATCTTGATTTCATTGTTGACCCAGTGCTCATTCAGGAGCAGATTATGTAATTTCCATGTATTTGCATTGTTTTGAGGATTTCTTTTGGGGCTGATTTCCAATTTTCTTCCACTGTGGTATGAGAGTGTACTTGATATAATTTTGATTTTCTTAAATGTGTGGAGACTTGTTTTGTGGCCTATCATATGGTCTATTTTAGAGAATATTCCATGTGCTGATGAATAGAATGCATATTCTGCAGCTGTTGGGTAAAATTTTCTGTAGAAATGTGTTAAGTCCATTTGTTCTGCCGCTTGTTTGCCATTTTTTAACCTCTCCACTCTGTTTTTTCATTAGAGAATTTAATCAATTTACATTTAAAGCAATTATTGATAGGTAAGAACCCGTTGATGCCATTTTGTTAATTATTTTACACTGTTTTGAGACACAATAACAACAACAAAAAACTGCAGGCCAATATCCCTGATGAACATTGATGTGAAAATCCTCAATAAAATACTGGCAAATCGAATCCAGCTGCACATCAAAAGCTTATCCACCATGATCAAGTCGTCTTCATCTCTGGGATGCAAGGTTGATTCAATATATGCAAATCAGTAAATGTAATCCCTCACATAAACAGAACCAATGACAAAACCACATGATTATCTCAATAGATGCAGAAAAGGCCTTCAATAAAATTCAACACCCCATCATGGTAAAACTCTCAATAAGCTAGGTATTGATGGAATGTATCTCAAAATAATAAGAGATATTTATGACAAACCCATAGCCAATATCATACTGAATGGGCAAAAGCTGGAAGCATCCCCTTTGAAAACAGCACAAGACAAAGATGCCCTCTCTCGCCCCTCCTATTCAACATAGTATTGGAAGTT
>NW_016905534.1:0-875 GCF_001698545.2 Rhinopithecus bieti | reverse complement strand
CAGTGAGTAAAATGGACCAGGCACAGCACAAAGTGGAATGGTGCAGACTGGGGAAAGTGGAGAGCTTATGCCTCTGTAAAGAGGGCAGCCACCACTCAGTTCCTGGAGATTACTCTGTCTTTCCTGAGGACGGTTGCACAGGGAGTGCACTGCAGAAGGATAACACTTTACAGAAGGTGTCATTTGCATCATAGATGCAGATATTTATCCATGGCAGTTTCTGAAGACGACTGTAGAAGGTTTTGAGGAAGGGGCACCTTGTAATTTGCATAAAAGGTGTTGTATGGCCCGCCAGAAGTGCTGGTTATCATGTGCGAATGCAGCTCTGTAATAGCATCTTCTGGGTTTTCTTGTTATTGTTGTTTCCTGAAGAAGCTGGAAATATGGGATTTAATGTGAAATTTCCCTAATTTAAAATTTGCTGGCCACAAATTCCAAAACATATTTAACATTGTGTGGGCCAAACAAAACACTTCAGGGGTCAGATTCAGGCTCTGAGTTGGAGATCTCTCACCCAGACGAGTTGCTGGCATCTCAGAAACCCTCCTATTCTATGCATCTTATGTAATCTTGAAGCAATTGCGAAGAAAAAATAATGACCATGGTGAATTATATGGATATAATATGGATTATGTGGCTGTACAAAGTAAGAGTGTACCCTTTGAATGACGGTATTTAACATTCTCCCTACCCTGTGACTAATTTTGATTTGCCCTTTCTTAATGTAAATGCTATTTCTCCAGGGAGAGCCTCCGAAGACGTTAATCTAACTTAGGTTGCCTCTGTTACACTTTCTTGAAAACACCTTATTCTCCTAGTAACACCTATCAAATTTACAGTATGAGATATCCACTTGCGTGAAAGTTTGCTTAATG
>NW_016905533.1:0-981 GCF_001698545.2 Rhinopithecus bieti | reverse complement strand
TGCCGTGTTTGGTTTTCTGTTGCTGTGTTAGTTTGCTGAGAATGATGGCTTTCAGCTTCATCCATATCCCTGCAAAGGAGAGGAACTCACCCTTTTATGACTGCATAGTATTCCATGGTGTATATGTGCCACATTTTCTTTATCCAGTCTATCATTGATGGGCATTTGTGTTGGTTCCAAGTCTTTGCTATTGTAAATAGTGCTGCAATAAACATATGTGTGCATGTGTTTTCATAGTGGAATGATTTTATAATCCTTTGGGTATATACCCAGTAATGGGATTGCTGGGTCAAACGGTATTTCTGGTTCTAGATCCTTGAGGAATTGCCACACTGTCTTCCCAACGGTTGAAGTAATTTACATTCCCACCAACAGTGTAAAAGCGTTCCTATTTCTCCACACCCTCACCAGCATCTGTTGTTTCCTGACTTTTAATCATCGCCATTCTAACTGGTGTGAGATGGTATCTCATTGTGGTTTTGATTTGCATTTCTCTAGTGACCAGTGATGATGAGCATTTTTTCAAATGTTTGTTGGCTCTATAAATGTCTTCTTTTAAGAAGTGTCTGCTCGTATTCTTCACCCACTTTTGATGGGATTGTTTGCTTTTTTCTTGAAAATTTGTTTAAGTTCCTTGTAGATTCTGGCTATTAGACCTTTTCAGATGGGTAGATTGCAAAATTTTCTCCCATTCTGTAGGTTGCCTATTCACTCTGATGATAGTTTCTTTTGTGCTTGTGCAGAAGCTCTTTAGTTTAATTAGATCCCATTTGTCAATTTTGTCTTTATTTGCAATTGCTTTTGGTATTTTAGTTATGAAGTCTTTGCCCATGCCTATGTCCTGAATGGTACTGCCTAGGTTTTCTTCTAGGGTTTTTATGGTTTTGAGTTTTACATTTAAGTCTTTAATCCATTTTGAGTTAATTTTTGTATAAGGTATAAGGAAGCGGTCCAGTTTCTGTTTTCTGCATATGGTTAGCC
>NW_016905532.1:0-268 GCF_001698545.2 Rhinopithecus bieti | reverse complement strand
TACTTTAAGTTCTAGGGTACATGTGCACAACGTGCAGGTTTGTTACATATGTATACATGTGCCATGTTGGTGTGCTGCACCCATTAACTCATCATTTACATTAGGTATATCTCCTAATGCTATCCCTCCCCTTACCCCCTCCCCACAATAGGACCCTGGTGTGTGATGTTCCCCTTCCTGTGTCCAAGTGATCTCATTGTTCAATTCCCACCTATGAGTGAGAACATGTGGTATTTGGTTTTCTGTTCTTGTGGCAGTTTGCTGAGAA
>NW_016905531.1:0-1177 GCF_001698545.2 Rhinopithecus bieti | reverse complement strand
AAAAAAAATTCCACTATATTTCTCCTATTTGCTTTTGAAAGAGGAGAAATATGACTCTGTTCCATCTAGCTCACCCGTGGCCAGAAGTCTTAGCTCTAGTGTTCCCTGAACATTGCTGTTTTCCTGTTCCTTTTCAAGATACCCAGATTTCATATTGTTCAAACACACATGCTCTACAAACAATTTGTTCAGTTGACACAATCATCACAGGGTCCTGAGGCGACATTCATCCTCCTCAGCTTATGAAGATGACAGGATTAAGAGATTAAAATAAAGACAGGCATAGGAAATCACAAGGGTATTGATTGGGGAAGTGATAAGTGTCCATGAAATCTTCACAATTTATATTCAGAGATTGCAGTAAATACAGGCATAGGAAATTACAAAAGTATTAATTTGGGAAACTAATAAATGTCCATGAAATCTTCACAATTTATGTTCTTCTGCTGTGGCTTCAGCCTGTCCCTCCATTCAGGGTCCCTGACTTCCCAGGTACCAGTCCCATGCTGTTTTGGTTACTGTAGCCTTGCAGTATACTTTGAAGTCAGGTAGCATCCTGCCTCCAGCTTTGTTCTTTTGCTTAGGATCGTCTTAGCTATGTGGGCTGTTTTTTGGTTCCATATGAACTTTACAGTAGTTTTGTCCAATTATGTGAAGAAAGTCATTGGTAGCTTGATGGAATGGCATTGAATCTATAAATTACCTTGGGCAGTATGGCCATTTTCATGATATTGATTCTTCCTATCTATGAGTATGGAAAGTTCTTCCATTTGTTTGTGTCCTCTTTTATTTCATTGAGGAGTGGTTTGTAGTTCTCCTTGAAGAGGTCCTTAACATCCCTTGTAAGTTGGATTCCTAGGTATTTTATTCTCTTTGTAGCAATTGTGAATTGGAGTTCACTCATGATTTGGCTCTCTGTTTGTCTGTTATTGGTGTACAGAAAAGCTTGTGATTTTGCACATTGATTTTGTCTCCTAAGACTTTGCTGAAGTTGCTTATCAGCTTAAGGAGATTTGGGACTGAAACAATGAGGTTTTCTAAATATACAATCATGTCATCTGCAAACAGGGACAATTTGACTTCCTCTTTTCCTAATTGAATACACTTTATTTATTTCTTCTGCCTGATTGCCCTGGCTAGAACTTCCAATACTATGTTGAATAGGAGTGGAGAGAGA
>NW_016905530.1:0-1970 GCF_001698545.2 Rhinopithecus bieti | reverse complement strand
GAGAGGGTCGTGATTGATTGAGCAAGCAGCGGGTATGTGATTGGGGTCTGCATGCACTGGTAATTAGATCAGAACAAAACAGGATAGGGATCTTCACAGTCCATTTCTATACAATGTCTGTAACCTATAGATAACAACCGATTAGGTCAGTGGTCGATCTTTAACTATCAGGCCCAGGGTGCGGCGCTGGGCTGTCTGCCTGTGGATTTCATTTCTGCCTTTTAGTTTTCCTTCTTCTTTCTTTGGAGGCAGAAATTGGGCATAAGACAAAATGAGGGGTGGTCTCCTCCCTTACATACAGTAAAGTGAAAGCAAGTTTATTAAGAAAGTAAAGGAATAAAGAATGGCCATTCCATAGGCAGAGCAGTGTCACGGGCTGTTCAACTGAGGATACATATAGCTATTTCTTGATTATATGCTAAACAAGGGGTGGATTATTCATGAGTTTTCATGGAAAAGGGTGGGCAATTCCTGGAACTGAGGGCTCCTCCCCTTTTAGACCATATAGGGTAACTGATATTACCATGACACTTGTAAACTGTCATGGTGCGGGTAGTAGTGTCCTTTAGCATGCTAATACATTTTAATTACTGTATAATGAGCAGTGAGGATGACCAGAGGTCACTGTTATCATCATCTTTGTTTTGGTGGGTTTTGATCAGCTTCTTTACCACATGCTGTTTTATCACCTAGGTATTTGTGACCTGTACCTTGTGCCGACCTCCTATCTCATCCTGTGACTTAGAATGCCCTAACCTACTGGGAATACAGCCCAGTAGGTCTCAGCCTTTTTTTTACCCAGTCCCTATTCAAGAAAGAGTTGCTCAGGTTTGAACACCTCTGACAGTTTGGGTAGATATTGCCATATGAATTTCACCAGCGAGGACACTGAAACTTAGATTAAGTGGTGTACTCATGATTAAGTGGTACGCTTATTGTCACAGGGCTACAAAGCAGTAAAGCAGTTGTTCTCAAAGTGTGATTCCTGGACAAGTAGCATTAGCATCACCTGGGAACTTGCTAGAACTGTCAGTTCTCAGGTTGCCTTCCCACATGAGACATACTGAATCAGAAACTTTCTGAGTCTGGGTCTAACAGTTTGTGTTTTCATAATTGCTCCCTGTGATTGTGTTTGAGAATCACTGGTATAAAGGAAGAACTTGCACTATATCTTCTAAAAGCATAAAACAAAAAACAAAACAAAACAAAACAAAAAATCCAAACAAAAGCATCTTACTTTGATACTATGTCTTCTTAATCCAAAGTTATATTATCTTTGCCCTATCATTTTGGCACCCTAATACAATTTAAACATAAAAGTTTCTGAAATTGAGGCAATAATTAATAGCCTACCAACCAAAAAAAGTCCAGGACCAGAAGGATTCACAGCCAAATTCTACCAGTACAAAGAGGAGCTGGTACCATTCCTTCTGAAACTATTTCAATCAATAGAAAAAAAGGGAATCCTCCCTAACTCATTTTATGAGGCCAGCATCACCCTGATACCAAAGCCTGGTAGAGACACAACAAAAAAAGAGAATTTTAGGCCAATATCTCAGATGAACATCTATGCGAAAATCCTCAGTGAAATACTGGCAAACCGAATCCAGCAGCACATCAAAAGCTTATCCACCCTGGTCAAGTGGGTTTCATCCCTGGGATGCAAGGCTGGTTCAACATATGCAAATCAATAAATGTAATCCATCACATAAACAGAACCAATGACAAAAAAAAACACATGATTATCTCAATAGATGCAGAAAAGGCCTTTGACAAAATTCAACAGCCCTTCATACTAAAAACTCTCAATAAACTAGGTATTGATGGAACATATCTCAAAATAATAAAAGCTACTTATGACAAACCCACAGCCAATATTATACTGAATGGGGAAATACTGGAAGCATTCCCTTTGAAAATCAGCACAAGACAAGGATGCCCTCTCTCCCCACTCCTACTCAACATAGTGT
>NW_016905529.1:0-289 GCF_001698545.2 Rhinopithecus bieti | reverse complement strand
TTTTTTTTGAGACGGAGTCTCGCTCTGTCACCCAGGCTGGAGTGCTGTGGCCGGATCTCAGCTCACTGCAAGCTCCGCCTCCCGGGTTCACGCCATTCTCCTGCCTCAGCCTCCCGAGTAGCTGGGACTACAGGCGCCGCCACCTCGCCCGGCTAGTTTTTTGTAGTTTTTAGTAGAGACGGGGTTTCACCGTGTTAGCCAGGATGGTCTCGATCTCCTGACCTCGTGATCCGCCCGTCTCGGCCTCCCAAAGTGCTGGGATTACAGGCTTGAGCCACCGCGCCCGGCC
>NW_016905528.1:0-268 GCF_001698545.2 Rhinopithecus bieti | reverse complement strand
ATACCTATATCTATTATATCTATTATGTCTATATTTTATATCTATATCTATTATATCTATTATGTCTATATTTTATACCTATATCTATTATATCTATTATGTCTATATTTTATACCTATATCTATTATGTCTATATTTTATACCTATATCTATTATATCTATTATGTCTATATTTTATACCTATATCTATTATATCTATTATGTCTATATTTTATACCTATATCTATTATATCTATTATGTGTATATTTTATACGTATATCTATTATA
>NW_016905527.1:0-1072 GCF_001698545.2 Rhinopithecus bieti | reverse complement strand
TTTGAAGAGAGTAGTGGTTTTCCCAGCATGGAATTTGAGATCTGAGAATGGACAGATGGCTTCCTCAAGTGGATCCCTGACCCCTGAGTAGCCTAACTGGGAGACACCTCCCAGTAGGGGCTGACTGACACCTCATACAGCCGGGTGTTCCTCTGAGATGAAGCTTCCAGAGGAAGGATCAGGCAGCAACATTTTCCATTGTGCAATATTGGCTGTTCTGCAGCCTCCACTGGTGATACCCAGGCAAACAGGGTCTGGAGTGGACTTCCAGCAAACACCAACAGACCTGCAGCTGAGGGTCCTGACTGTTAGAAGGAAAACTAACAAACAGAAAGGAGATCCAAACTAAAACCCCATTTGTACGTCACCATCATCAATGACCAAATGTAGATAAAACCACAAAGATGGGGAGAAACCAGAGCAGGAAAGCTGAACATTCTAAAATCAGAGCACTTCTTCTCCAAAGGAAGGCAGCACCTCTTCTCCTTCAAAGGACGTTCAGCAATGGAACAAAGATGGACAGAGAATGACTTTGATGAGTTGAGAGAAGGCTTCAGACGATCAGTAATAACAAACTTCTCCAAGCTAAAGGAGAATGTTCGAACCCATTGCAAAGAAGCTAAAACCTTGAAAAAAGATTAGGGGAATGGCTAACTAGAATAAACAGCATAGAGAAGACTTTAAATGACCTGATGGAGCTGAAAACCATGACACAAGAACACGTGATGCATACACAAGCTTCAGTTGCTGATTTGATCAAGTGGAAGAAAGGGTATCAGTGATTGAAGATCAAATTAATGAAATTAAGCGAGAAGAGAAGTGTAGAGAAAAAAGACTAAGAAGAAATGAACAAAGCTTCCAAGAAACATGGGACTATGTGAAAAGACCAAATCTATGTCTGATTGGTGTACCTGAAAGTGACGGGGAGAATGGAACCAAGTTGGAAAACACTCTTCAGGATATTATCCAAGAGAACTTCCCCAACCTAGCAAGGCAGGCCAACATTCAAATTCAGGAAATACAGAGGACACCACAAAGATAATCCTCGAGAAGAGAAACTCCAAGACACATA
>NW_016905526.1:0-872 GCF_001698545.2 Rhinopithecus bieti | reverse complement strand
TGAATTTGAATGACCTGCCTTGCTAGGTTGGAGAAGTTCTCCTGGATAATACCCTGCAGAGTGTTTTCCAATTTGGTTCCATTCTCCCCGTCACTTTCAGGTACACCAATCGGACGTAGATTTGGTCTTTTCACATAATCCCATATTTCTTGGAGGTTTTGTTTGTTTCTTTTTACTCTTTTTTCCCTAAACTTCTCTTCTTGCTTCATTTCATTCATTTGATCTTCAATCACTGATACCCTTTCTTCCAGATGATTGAATCGGTTACTGAAGTTTGGGCATGCATCACGTAGTTCTCATGCCATGGTTTTAGCTCCATCAGGTCATTTAAGGACTTCTCTACATTGGTTATTCTAGTTAGCCATTTGTCTAATCTTTTTTCAAGGTTGTTAGCTTCTTTGCGATGGGTTCAAACTTCCTCCTTTAGCTTGGAGAAGTCTGATCATCTGAAGCCTTCTTCTCTCAAGTCGTCAAAGTCATTCTCTGTCCAGCTTTGTTCCATTGCTGGCGAGGAGCTTCATTCCTTTGGAGGGGAGAGGCGCTCTGATTTTAGAATTTTCACCGCTCTGTTTTTTCCCCATCTTTGTGGTTTTATCTACCTTTGGTCTTCGATGATGGTGAAGTACAGATGGGGTTTTGACGTGGATGTCCTTTCTGTTTGTTAGTTTTCCTTCTAACAGTCAGGACCCTCAGCTACAGGTCTGTTGGGGTTGCTGGAGGTCCACTCCAGACCCTGTTTGCCTGGGTATCAGCAGTGGAGGCTGCAGAATAGTGAATATTGCTGAACAGCAAATGTTGCTGCCTGATTTTCCTCTGAAAGCTTCATCTCAGAGGAGTAACTGGCCGTGTGAGGTATTAGTCTGCCCCTACTT
>NW_016905525.1:0-290 GCF_001698545.2 Rhinopithecus bieti | reverse complement strand
TGCAAACAGAGACAATTTGACTTTCTTTCATCCTATTTGAATACCTTTTATTTCTTTCTCTTGCCTGATTGCCCTGGCCAGAACGTCCAATACTATGTCGAATAGGAGCAGAGAGAGAGGGCATTCTTGTCTTGTGCCAGTTTTCAAAGGGAATGCTTCCAGCTTTTGCCCATTCAGTATGATATTGGCTATGGGTTTGTCATAAATAGCTCTTATTATTTTGAGATATATTCCATCAATACCTAGTTTATTGAGAGTTTTGGCATGAAGAGGTGTTGAATTCTATCATT
>NW_016905524.1:0-1501 GCF_001698545.2 Rhinopithecus bieti | reverse complement strand
GTACCCAGTAGTCATTCAGGAGCAAGTTGTTCAGTTTTCATGTAGGTGAGCGGTTTTGGTTGAGTTTCTTAACCCTGAGTTCTAGTTTGATTGCACCGTGGTCTGAGAGACAGTTTGTTATAATTTCTATTCTATTACATTTGTTGAGGAGTGCTTTACTTCCAACTATGTGGTCAGTTTTGGAATAAGTGTGATATGGTGCTGAGAAGAATGAACATTCTGTTGTTTTGGGGTGGAGAGTTCTGTAGATGTCTATTAGGTTTGCTTGGTGCAGAGCTCAGTTCAATTCCTGGATATCATTGTCAAATTTCTGTCTGGTTGATCTTTCTAATGTTGACAATGGGGTGTTAAAGTCTCTCATTATTATTGTGTGGGAGTCTAACTCTCTTTTAGGTGTCTCGGGACTTGCTTTATGAATCTGGGTGCTTCTGTATTGGGTGCATATATATTTAGGATAGTTAGCTCTTCTTGTTGAATTGATCCCTTTACCATTATGTAATGGCCTTCTTTGTCTTTTTTGATCTTTGTTGGTTTAAAATCTGTTTTATCAGAGACTAGGATTGCAATCCCTGCTTCTTTTATGTTTTCCATTTGCTTGGTATATCTTCCTGCATCCCTTTATTTTGAGCCTATGTGTGTCTCTGCACGTGAGATGAGTCTCTTGAATACAGCAAACTGATGGGTCTTGACTCTTTATCCCATTTGCAAGTCTGTATCTTTTAGTTGGAGCATCTAGCCCATTTACATTTAAGGTTAATATTGTTATGTGTGAATTTGATCCTGTCATTATGGTGTTAGCTGGTTATGTTGCTCATTAGTTGATTCAGTTTCTTCCTAGTATTGATGGTCTTATTTGGCATATTTTGCAGTGGCTGGTACCTGTTATTCCTTTCCACGTTTAGTGCTTCCTTCAGGAGCTCTTGTAAGGCAGGCCTGATGGTGAGAAAATCTCTCAGCATTTGTTTGTCTGTAAAGTATTTTATTTCTCTATCACTTGTGAAGCTTAGTTTGGCTGGACATGAAATTCTGGGTTGAAAATTCTTCTCTTTAAGAATGTTGAATATTGGCCCCACTCTCTTCTGTCTTGTAGAGTTTCTGCTGAGAGATCCACTGTTAGTCTGATGGGCTTTCCTTTATGGGTGACCTGACCTTTCTCTCTGGCTGCCCTTAACATTTTTTCCTTTGTTTCAACTTTGGTGAATCTAACAATTATGTGTCTTGTAGTTGGTCTTGAGGATTGTCTTTGTAGTGTTCTCTGTATTTCCTGAATTTGAATGTTGGCTTGCCTCACTAGGTTGGGGAAGTTCTCCTAGATGATATCCTGAAGGGTGTTTTCCAACTTGGTTCCATTCTCCCCATCACTTTCAGGCACACCAGTCAGATGTAGGTTTGGTCTTTTCACATAGTCCCATATTTCTTGGAGGGTTTGTTAGTTTCTTTTACTCTTTTTTCTCTAAACTTCTCACTTCATTTCATTCATTTGATCTTCAGTCACTGATAC
>NW_016905523.1:0-291 GCF_001698545.2 Rhinopithecus bieti | reverse complement strand
TGTAAACTGATGTTTATACAGCATTTGATATTGGCTGTGCGTATGAGGCTGTGGGGGGCTGTGTGTGTAAACTGATGTTTCCTTATACAGCATTTGATATTGGGTGTGGGTATAAGTGGGTGTGGGTATGAGGCTGTGAGGGGCTGTGTGTGTGTAAACTGATGTTTCTTTATACAGCATTTGATATTGGCTGTGCGTATGAGGCTGTGAGGGGCTGTGTGTAAACTGATGTTTATACAGTATTTGATATTGGGTGTGGGTATGAGGCTGTGGGGGGCTGTGTGTGTAAAC
>NW_016905522.1:0-1497 GCF_001698545.2 Rhinopithecus bieti | reverse complement strand
AACATCCCTGGCTGACAGCTTTGAAGAGAGTAGTGGTTCTCCCAGCACCGAGTTTGAGATGCGAGAACGGACAGACTTCCTCCTCAAGTGGGTCCCTGACCTCCGAGTAGCTTAACTGGGAGACACCTCCAGTAGGGGCCGACTGACACCTCTTACAGCTGGGTGCCCCTCTGAGATGAAGCTTCCAGAGGAAGGATCAGGCAGCAACATTTGCCATTCTGCAATATTTGCTGCTCTGCAGCCTCCGCTGGTGATACCCAGGCAAACAGGGTCTGGAGTGGACCTCCAGCAAACTCCAGCGGACCTGCAGCTGTAGGTCCTGACTGTTAGAAGGAAAACTAACAAACAGAAAGGACATCCACACCAAAACCACATCTGTACGTCACCATCACCAAAGACCAAAGGTAGATAAAACCACATAGAAGGGGAGAAACGGAGCAGAAAAGCTGAAAATTCTAAAATCAGAGCGCCTCTTCTCCTCCAACAGAATGCAGATACTTGCCAGCAATGGAACAAAGCTGGATGGAGAATGACTTTGACGAGTTGACAGAAGAAGGCTTCAGACTATCGGTAACAACAAACTTCTCCAAGCTAAAGGAGGAAGTTTGAACCCAACACAAAGAAGCTAAAACCTTGAAAAGATTAGATGAATGGCTAACTAGAATAAACAGTGTAGAGAAGACCTTAAATGACCTGATGGAGCTGAAAACCATGGCACGAGAACTACGTCACACTTGCACAAGCTTCAGTAGTTGATTCGATCAAGTGGAAGAAAGGGTATCAGTGACTGAAGATCAAATGAATGAAATGAAGTGAGAAGAGAAGTTTGGAAAAAAAAGAGTAAAAGAAATGAACGAAGCCTCCAAGAAATATGGCACTATGTGAAAAGACCAAATCAATGTCTGACTGGTGTACCTGAAAGTGACAGGGAGAATGGAACTAAGTTAGAAAACACTCTGCAGGATATTATTCTGGAGAACTACCCCAAACTAGCAAGGCAGGCCAACATTCAAATTCAGGAAATACAGAGAACAACAAAGATACTCCTCGAGAAGACCAACTCTAAGACACATAATTGTCATATTCACCAAAGTTGAAATGAAGGAAAACCGTTAAGGGCAGCCAGAGAGAAAGGTCGGGTTACCCATAAAGGGAAGCCCATCAGACTAACAGCAGATCTCTCGGCAGAAACTCTACAAGCCAGAAGAGAGTTGGGGCCAATATTCAACATTCTTAAAAAAAAGAATTTTCAACCCAGAATTTCATATCCAGCCAAACTAAGCTTCATAAGTGAAGGAGAAGTAAAATCCTTTACAAACAAACAAATGCTGAGAGATTTTGTCACCACCAGGCCTGCCTTACAAGAGCTCCTGAGGAAGCACTAAATACGGAAAGGAACAAACGGTACCAGCCACTGTAAAACACACCAAATGGTAAAGACTATCGATGCTAAGAAGAAACTGCATCAACTAATGAGCAAAATAACCAGATAACATC
>NW_016905521.1:0-290 GCF_001698545.2 Rhinopithecus bieti | reverse complement strand
TTTTTTTTTTTTTTTTTGAGACAGAGTCTCGCTCTGTCGCCCAGGCTGGAGTGTAGTGGCCGGATCTCAGCTCACTGCAAGCTCCGCCTCCCAGGTTCATGCCATTCTCCTGCCTCAGCCTCCCGAGTAGCTGGGACTACAGGCGCCTGCCACCTCGCCCGGCTAGTTTTTTTATTTTTTAGTAGAGACGGGGTTTCACCGTGTTAGCCAGGATGGTCTTGATCTCCTGACCTCGTGATCCACCCGTCTCGGCCTCCCAAAGTGCTGGGATTACAGGCTTGAGCCACCGC
>NW_016905520.1:0-291 GCF_001698545.2 Rhinopithecus bieti | reverse complement strand
TAATAAGAGCTATTTATGACAAACCCACAGCCAATATCATACTGAATGGGTGAAAACTGGTTGCATTCCCTTTGAAAACTGGCACAAGACAGGGATGCCCTCTCTCACCACTCCTATTCAACATAGTGTTGGAAGTTCTCGCTAGGGCAATCAGGCAAGAGAAAGAAATGGAAGAACCTACCAGGCTCATGGATAGGAAGAATCAATATTGTGAAAATGGTCATACTTCCCAAGGTAATTAGTAGATTCAATGCCATTCCCATCAAGCTACCAATGACTTTCTTCACAGAA
>NW_016905519.1:0-1072 GCF_001698545.2 Rhinopithecus bieti | reverse complement strand
ATCCCAGCCTCTCTTCACTTTCACTTGGACTGACCCTGACACCCATCAGGCTCAGCAGATTACCTAGGCTGAACTGCTGCAAGGCCTCACAGCCAACCCCATTACTTCAGTCAAGCCGAAATTTCTTCCTCATCTGTTACCTATCTCGGCATAATTCTCATAAATACACACTTACGCTCCCTGCTGTTCGCATCCGGCTAATCTCCCAAACCCCAATCCCTTCTACAAAACAACAACTCCTTTCTTTCCTAGGCATGGTTAGTGCAGACAGAATTCTTACACAAGAGCGGGGACCGCGTCCTGTAGCATTTCTGTCTAAATGACCTTACCGTTTTAGCCTAGCCCTCATGTCTGTGCGCAGCAGCTGCCACTGCTTTAGAGGCCCTAAAATCACAAACTATGCTCAACTCTCTACAGTTGTCATAACTTCCAAAATCTATTTTCTTCCAACCATCGCTCAGGACAATGCTTATGCTGATGAGTTAGCTAAAAAAGCAGCTAGCATTCCAAATTCTATCCCTCAAGGCAGTTTTCCTCCTTCTCATCGGCCACTCCCACCTACTCCCCGGCTGAAACTTCCACCTATCAGTCTCTTCACACACAAGGCAAATGATTCTTAGACCAAGGAAAATATCTCCTTCCAACCTCACAGGCCCATTCTATTCTGTCGTCATTTCATAACCTCTTCCATGTAGGTTACAAGCCACTAGCTCGTCTCTTAGAACCTCTCATTTTCTTTCCATCATGGAAATCTATCCTCAAGGGGATCACTTCTCAGTGTTCCATCTGCTATTCTACTGCCCCTCAGGGATTGTTCAGGCCCCTCCCTTTCCTACACATCAAGCTCGAGGATTTGCCCCTGCCCAGGACTGGCAAATTGACTTTACTCACGTGTCCTGAGTCAGAAAACTAAAATATCTCTTAGTCTGGGTGGACACTTTCACTGGATGGGTAGAGGCCTTTCCCATAGGGTCTGAGAAGGCCACCGCGGTCATTTCAGACATAATTCCTCAGTTTGGCCTTCCTACCTCTACACAGTCTCATAACGGACCAGCCTTTAATAGTCAAATCA
>NW_016905518.1:0-290 GCF_001698545.2 Rhinopithecus bieti | reverse complement strand
CAGTGTTATGATACAGCTCAGTGAAAAGAGAAGCTTAACTGTGTGAGCGGAATTCAGGTGACACAGAGCAGTTTCACAGAAAGATTCCTTCTGGTTTCTGTCTGAGGTTATTTCTTTTTCAGGATATTCTAAAGAGCGTTTCCAAATGTCCTTTCTCAGATTCCACAGAAGCAGTGATTTCAAACTGCTCAATCCAAAGAATGATTTAACTCTATGAGATGAATTCAAACATTCATCTTCTGTGGAATCTGAGAAAGAACATTTGGAAACGCTCTTTAGAATACCCTGAA
>NW_016905517.1:0-284 GCF_001698545.2 Rhinopithecus bieti | reverse complement strand
CTAGCCTTTCATTTGTATTATTCCAAAGTTAGGTATGTGAGGTCAGCCACAAGACATTATACACTAGACATTTTACATTGATTTAAATTATACTGTCAGAGCTTGAATAGATTTTATAGTATTCTTTGGGCCAAACCTGCCTATCAGAATCACCTGTGAACAGTTTTTTAATAGCGACTTTGATTGTACACGTACAGGTGCAGATCTAGCGAACATACTGTTTTAGGAACAGCTCCTTGTATTGTCTGTGCCATGCATGTGTGTGTGCCATGCATGCACGTGTG
>NW_016905516.1:0-1746 GCF_001698545.2 Rhinopithecus bieti | reverse complement strand
AGTTTCGATTAGAATTTTGGGTCTCATTAAGTGACCCATGTTGAATAGAGGTTGGGTAGAGCTGGCTTGGAAAGCCCTCAGTGAAGAGATGAGTTTGACAGTATGATAAGGAAGTAGATGTGAATTTAGGACAGGAAATGGAGAAGGACAGGGTGAGAAAAGGGAACAAATTTACAATTTGTGCCATTAGCCATTTATTAGAATTTGGTATAAGAATTTGTGGACTTACTGTTTCCTTTTGGATTTAAGGTACAAAACCTACTGGCGAGTGTCAGTAAAAGTGATGTCTTTATTCAGTTGTCAACCAAAAGTTTTACACTAAATTCTTTTGCATCTTTGAATGTTTATATTATTCCCAATAATCTTTCCAATTCTTTTAAAAGGCTGATTTTAGGAAGGCTAGCACTTTTGATCACAAAATAGTTTCCCCGATGAGTATGATAGCTTCAATATCTTTCAAATTAGATTCTTTTGGAAATTGAACTATATCAAATAAAATAAAACAAGTAGGGTTTTTTGTTGTTGTTGTTAAAGGTATTATTATATTTGCAGGTTTGTACAATTTAGCAGATACAGGAAGGGTTTAAATTTTTTCTTTAGCTAGAATGTTCAGTTCAAATTATACAGACATAAGCCTGAGACCTAAATGAACTCTCTTCTAAGGAGTAATGAATGGAAGGTAGATTACTCATTTCTTCATGTTCAAAAGACAAATTATGTCTCTGAACACAGTTGTTTCAATGTTTTAACTTACGATCTCAAACTCTTCCCATTTCTTTATCAGTGATTTGGGTACTGTGGAGGCAGTCTTGTTGTAGTTTCCAAAGATTTAGGCATTTTGAGACTCTAAGAATAGTTCATTGAGCCACCAATTTGTCCCTTAATTTTATTTAGGCTGAGCAAGGCCCATCTGACTTCTTCCAAGTCAGAAGAATGCAGCATCTACCCAGAGAGGCTGAGGGTGGGATAGAAAGAAGGAGGCACTCCAAGTTTGGAGACACGGATTCTAGTCCATTTCCTCAAGCTGCATGACCTTCAGCAAGTCTCCCGTGTTGTTCAGGGCCCCAGTTTCTTTATAAGTGCAATGAAGAGTTTGGACTCAACAACTTATAAAGAAACATGCATTCTAATGGTCTATTACGTGAAACGAATGTGAGTTGTTCTAGAAAATATGAATCTGCTCCCTGATTGTACTCCAAGCTCTGGTTCTAAATTTCAGTTATTATAGTTACTTCTTTTGAGGTCAATCATTGAGGAAGTCAGTTAATGCAGAGATGATGTCTGGAAGGAATTTACAAGTTTGTTGTTCAAATAGTATTGTTGGGGCCAACTAAAACTATACATCAGGGATTGTGCTCACATTGGACTAGTGTCTTTGGAAAGCACAGTCCTTGTGTGTCCTTTTGAATTTACAGGCCAACTTCGGGAAGCAGAGAGACAAATAGGAAATCCAATGGCGTGATAAGTAGTACAATGGGAATGTTTAGGGAGACATGAGCACTCAACAGGAGATCAAGGAAGGTTTCCTGGTGGCTGTGATGTCTCAAGGGAGACTTGAAGCATGAGTAGGCATGTGTCAGATGAAAAGGAATGGGAGGAAGATTTCAGGTAGAGTAACTTACATACATGAACATTTAGACCCAGAGAGAGTCCAGAGGGACTGAGGAACTTAAAAGAAATCCAGTATGGGAGGAGTATGGCACCTGTTGGGGAGGGTGGGGACTCTTGATAAAGCAGGATAATAAT
>NW_016905515.1:0-269 GCF_001698545.2 Rhinopithecus bieti | reverse complement strand
TATGGCTGCATAGTATTCCATGGTGTATATGTGCCACATTTTCTTAATCCAGTCTATCATTGATGGACATTTGGGTTGGTTCCAAGTCTTTGTTATTGTGAATAGTGCCACAGTAAACATACACGTGCATGTGTCTTTACAGCAGCATGATTTATAATCCTCTGGGTATATACCCAGTAATGGGATGGTTGGGTCAAATTGTATTTCTACTTCTATATCCTTGAGGAATTGCCACACTGTCTTCCACAATGGTTGAACTAGTTTACAGT
>NW_016905514.1:0-642 GCF_001698545.2 Rhinopithecus bieti | reverse complement strand
CATTTGCTTGTCTGTGAAGGATTTTATTTCTCCTTCACTTATGAAATTTAGTTTGGCTAGACATGAAATTCTGGGTTGAAAATTCCAATCTTTAAGAATGTTGAATACTAGCCCTCACTCTCTTCTGACTTATAGAGTTTCCGCTGAGATATCCACTGTTAGTCTGATGGGCTTCCCTTTGTGGGTAACCCGACCTTTCTCTCTGGCTGCCCTTAACATTTTTTCCTTCATTTCAACTTTGGTGAATCTGACAATTACGTGTCTTGAAGTTGCTCTTCTCGAGGAGTATCTTTGTGGCATTCTCTGTATTTCCTGAATTCGAATGTTGGCCTGCCTTGCTAGGTTGGGGAATTTCTCCTGGATAATGTCCTGAAGAGTGTTTTCCAACTTGGTTCCATTCTCCCCATCAGTCTCAGGTACACCAATCAGAGGTAGATTTGGTCTTTTCACAGAGTCTTATATTTCTTGAAGGCTTTGTTTCCTTTTACTCTTTTATCTCTAGATTTCTCTTCTCACTTCATTTCATTCATTTGGTCTTCAATCACTGATAACCCTTTCTTCCAGTTGATCAAATCAGATACTGAAGCTTGTGTATGCATCACATAGTTCTCGTGCCATGGTTTTCAGCTCCATCAGGACATT
>NW_016905513.1:0-503 GCF_001698545.2 Rhinopithecus bieti | reverse complement strand
AGAATTCAGCTGTGAATCCATTTGATCCTGTACTTTTTTTGGTAGGTAGGCTATTAATTATTGCCTCAATTTCAGAGCCTGCTGTTTGTCTATTCAGGGGTTCAACTTCTTCCTCGTTTAGTCTTGGGATAGTGTAAGCATCCAGGAAATTATCCATTTCTTCTAAATTTTCTAGTTTATTTGCATAGAGGTATTTATAGTATTCTCTGATGGTAGTTTGTATTTCTGTGGGGTCGGTGGTGATATCCCCTTTGTCATTTTTTATTGTGTTTATTTGATTCTTCTCTCTTATCTTCTTTATTAGTCTTCCTAGCAGTCTATCAATTTTGCAAATCTTTTCAAAAGCCAGCTCCTGGATTCATTGATTTTTTGAAAGGTCTTTTGTGTCTCTATCTCCTTCAGTTCTGCTCTGATCTTAGTTCTTGTTTTCTACTAGCTTTTGAATGTGTTTGCTCTTGCTTTTCTAGTTATTTTAATTGTGATGTTAGGATGTCAATTTTAGG
>NW_016905512.1:0-1219 GCF_001698545.2 Rhinopithecus bieti | reverse complement strand
GCTCCTGAATGACTACTGGGTAAATAACAAAATTAACGCAGAAATAGAGATGTTCTTTGAAACCAATAGGAAGAAAGACACAATATACCAGAATCTCTGGGACACATTTAAAGCACTATTTATAAAGGGAAAGGGAAATTTATAGCACTAAATGCCCACAAGAGAAAGCTGGAAAGATCTAAAATTGACACCCTTACATCACAATTAAAAGAGCTAGAGAAACAAGAGCAAGCATATTCAAAAGCTAGCAGAAGGCAAGAAATAACTAAGATCAGAGCAGAACTGAAGGAGATAGAGACACAAAAAAAAAAACGCTTCAAAAAATCTATGAATCAGGAGCTGTTTTGTTGAAAAGATCAAAAAAATTGATAGACTTCTAGCAATTCTAATAAAGAAGAAAAGAAAGAAGAATCAAATAGATGTAACAAAAAATGATAAAGGGGATATCACCATCAATCCCACAGAAATACAAACTACCTTCAGAGTATACAATAAACACCTCTATGCAAATAAACTATAAAATCTAGAAGAAATGGATCAATTCCTGGACACATACACCCTCCCAAGACTAAACCAGGAAGAAGTAGAATCTCTGAATAGACCAATCACAGGTTCTGAAATTGAGGCAATAATTAATAGCCTACCAACAAAAAAACATCTGGGACCAGACAGTTTCACAGCCGAATTCTACCAGAGGTACAATGAGGAGCTGATGCCACTCCTTCTGAAACTATTCCAATCAATAGAAAAGAAGGAATCCTCCCTAACTCATTTTATGAGTCTAGCATCATCCTGATACCAAAGCCTGGCAGAAACACACACAAAAAAATGGAATTTTAGACCAACATCCCTGATGAACATCGATACAAAATCCTCAAGAAAATATGGGCAATCTGAATCCAGCAGCGCACCAAAAGCTTATCCACCATATTCAGAAAGCTTATCTGGCTAGCCATATGCAGAAAGCTGAAATTTTATTCCTTCCTTACACCTTGTAAAAAATTAATTCAAGATGGATTAAAGACTTAAATGTCAGACCTAAAACCATAAAACCCTAGAAGAAAACCTAGGCAATACCATTCAGGACATAGGCATGGGCAAGGACTTCATGACTAAAACACCAAAAGCAATGGCAACAAAAGCCAAAATAGACAAATGGGATCTAATTAAACTAAAGAGCTTCTGCACAGCAAAAGAAACTATCATCAGAGTGAACAGG
>NW_016905511.1:0-502 GCF_001698545.2 Rhinopithecus bieti | reverse complement strand
ACAGTAATAATAATAATTTTTTATTAAAACTTTTATTGAAGAAGAATTTCACAAAGAAAATGCACATAAGATGACAGATTGATGAAGTTTTGCCAACTCAACCATGTGTCAGCAGCACCCAGATTTAGAAACAGACATTGCCAGACTCCAGAGCTCTCTCTGAGTCCCCTTCCCTTCCCTCCTTCCAAGGAGACCATCCCGACCCTGCGGCATCCATCAAGTGGTCTTTTCATGCTTCACATAGGAGTTGAAGGAGATTTATTCTGAGCCAAATAAGAGTGACCATGGCCCAGGACACAGCCTCCAGAAGTCCTGAGATCATAACAAGGTGATTGGGTTACAACTTGGTTTCATATGTCTTGAGGAACAGAAGTTACAGGCAAAACATAAATCAGTGATGAGCCCCTTTTCATATGCGTATTCGCCATTTGTATGTCTTCTTCGGAAAATGCCTATTTATATCCTCTGCTAAGTTTTTTTTTATTATTATTATACTTTAAGT
>NW_016905510.1:0-640 GCF_001698545.2 Rhinopithecus bieti | reverse complement strand
AAAATGCTCATCATCACTGGCCATCAAAGAAATGCAAATCAAAGCAACAATGAGATGCCATTTCAAGCCAGTTAGAATGGTGATCAGTAAAAGTCAGGAAACAAGAGGTGCTGGAGAGATGTAGAGAAACAGGAACACTTTTACACTGTTGGTGGGTGTGTAAACTAGTTCAATCATTGTGGAAGACAGTGTGGCGACTCCTCAAGGATCTAGAACTAGAAATACCATTTGACTCAGCCATCCCATTACTGGGTATATACCCAAAGAATTATAAATCATGCTGTTATAAAGACACATGCACACGTACGTTTATTGCGGCACTATTCACAATAGCAAAGACTTGGAACCAACCCAAATGTCCATTAATGATAGACTGGATTAAGAAAATGTGGCATATATATACCATGGAATACTATGCAGCCATAAAAAAGGATGAGTTCATGTCCTTTGTAGGACATGGATGCAGCTGGAAACCATCATTCTGAGCAAACTATCACAAGGACAAAAAACCCAACACCACATGTTCTTTCTCATACGTGGGAACTGAAAATGAGAACACTTGGACACAGGGTGGGGAACATCACACTCTGGGGCCTGTGATGGGGTGGGGGGAGTGTGGAGGGATAGCATTAGGAGATAT
>NW_016905509.1:0-2997 GCF_001698545.2 Rhinopithecus bieti | reverse complement strand
TAACATGGTTTTTTCCTCCGTGAATGAAACTTTCATTATTTGCACATTAAAACCATTTTGAACAACAGAGATCGATGCTTTGAGTTATATAAGCAGATGTCAATTCTGAAAATGAAAAAATCTTCCCATTGTCCTCATAAATATATATAATTGGGTCTAGGTCAATATTGAATATCACTGTTTTGGAATTAACTATTACCTTTTATTTTTTATTTATTTTTTTGAGATGGAGTCACACTCTGTCACCCAGGCTGGAGTGGGTGATCTTGGCTCACTGCAACATCCGTCTCCCAGGTTCAAGTGATTCTCCTGCCTCAGCCTCCTGGGTAGCTGGGATTACAGGTGTGTGCCACCACGTCAGGCTGATCTTTGTATTTTAGTAGAAACGGGGTTTCACCATGTTGGCCAGGCTGGTCACAAATTCCTGACCTCAAGTGATCACCTTCCTTGGCCTCCCAAAGTGCTAGGATTACAGGCATGAGCCACCACATCCAGCCTAAATATTGCTATTCTTGAAATGCAACATTGTTCCATTGGTTCACACTGTAAATTTAATTTAAGTGTAAATATTCTTCAGAAAACTAAGAGATTGGGGTTTGAAAGTGATGAAAATAAAATAATCCTTAATGCATTAATGTAACTTGATTTAATACTGATATGAACTTCAATATAAAAGATAAAGAAAAGCACACAAAACAAGTCAGAACTAACAGGTAACATGAACAATTATAAGAAGTTTAGCTTATTGACAACAAAATATCAACATTTATTTTATTAATTGTATTGTTTATTAGTAACTGATCAAAGAATTGGATAGAGTTATTGAAGACGTCCTATGCCCAAGATACTGTACCCAGCACTTTGCTGAGTGCAAGAAAGAAAATAAGTCTGTCATGGCCCTTTCTTCAAGGAGTTTATAATTTATAAAGAGAAATAAAATATTGCTAACAGTCAAATAAAATGCTAGTGTTATCAAGCAAATGACAGCTAAAATTCTACAGGCATTGAGAGAAGGGGAAGATGAATACTGGCTGGGCCTGGTTTGTCATATTGGCAGCATCAGGAAAGGGTTGAAGCTATTGCTTTGATCAATAACTTAAAAGAAAGCTGTGATTTTGACCTGCACAAAAGATAGTGCTCTGGGGATGCCAGGTGAGGAAAGTACAGTGAACAGCTCTTTAGTTAGTGGTTTAATTGAAGGCAAATGCAGAAAAAAAAGCTATCAGGATAATAGGCCAAAACCAGATTATGGAGATTTTGAATGTCAAACAACTTTATCTATTGGATTAGGAGACGCTCCTGAATGTTTTACATAGGGAGAATGAAAGAAAATGTGTTCTAAAAGATGAATGACATGGTTCGTTGGAAATCAGGTGGAATAGAAGGTTAAAACATTTATGAAGAGATTGTGGTAGTACTCTAGACTATGAAATAAGGGAGAAGCTGACGAAGTAGAGGACATGGTAGCTAGAAGTGTCGGTATTATAGAAGTGAATTACTTAATGGCTGGTGTGCTGTGGGAGACCTGGGAATATTCTCCATGGTCCTTGGAATAGGAGGCACTGTAGCTCTTCTGGGGCAAAGGAGGACAGCTGTTATTCTTGGACTCATAAAAGGATGTCTTACTCTAGAGATGTGAAAATTCTCTCCCGTCTTCTTTATAGAAGGATATAAATGTTAAGCACTACTCACTAAACTGTGAAAATAATCAGTAACATTTGATGCCTTAATTGAAGGCTGAACTGGGATTTTACTCCTGGAAAATTACTATAGGAATACAGAACAAAATTACCTTAATTAAGATTTATTTAGAATGGAAGCACTCCAGCCCTCAGATTTATAAATTATCCCAAGACATTTTAATAACTAAATTTACCTTTTGACCTTTAAAAGTTTCCTCAAACTCATTTTCTATTTAATCCACCACGTATTTCTTGCCTAGATGAACCTGAGGTAGAGAGAAATGTATGTAATTCATAGCTGTAAATTCCAAGATCGTGGAAAATATAAGGCGAAGTCAAGAGCTAAATCCTGAAGTCCGGTTTCTGCTGTCCTTCTCTCATTTCACTATTAATGCATAGTCCTCAGTCATGCTTTAAAAAATCATTTCTCATTCAAAATTCATTACATTTTAATTGCAGATTTATTAACAAACTGGCGGCTTTGTATTGATTTCTGCAGGATGTTGTGGAAACTGGGAACAGGCACAGAGCACCTTGTAAGACTGACAGCACTTCACACTAAGTGGCAAGGATGTTGTTACATGCAAACACTAGAAAAGAGCAGAGCAGAACAAAGCAATCATGAGTGGTGTAAGACAGAAAAGGACTACCGGAAAAAAATGAGGAAAGAGAAAATATACAGTTGGGACTCATGGTTTCAATGTTGATAATATATGATTACCTTTGATTTACAGTATACCTTTGATTAATTCTTAGTGTAAATGTCATGCCTATATTCCATGCTAGATTCTTCTAAAGCAAAAGTGACACCTACAGCATGTTAGAGACTATAATATGCAAACATAATCAAATACTGAGAACCTACTTTAACATTCCCTTGTCTGTAAATTCACAGAAGAGTTCTGTTGTGCACATATCCTACCAAATTTCCAGAGGGGATGAAAACCCTCAATCCCTACTCTATACAAAGCTAAATATATATTTTATTTGAACATCAAGATGGTTCATATTTCAGGTTTGATCTCTATATTTAACAATTTTGGATCTGGACAGAGAAAGTAATTATAAGTAAAATGTTTCTATATGTCACTCATATACAGTGGTGATCTCAGAATCAAGGCCCCTGTTCTCACAAGTATAAGAACATACAATAGGAAAATGGCTTATATTATTTGAAAATACATTGATCATCTCAAAATTTGAAAAAACAAAACAACAACAGCAAAACTTCAATGTGCCTTTAAGGAAACAGCATCTTCTCTATATTTTGTGACCAACATATCCTTACCTTTCTCTTCAGCTTGACTTAACTTTA
>NW_016905508.1:0-1035 GCF_001698545.2 Rhinopithecus bieti | reverse complement strand
TGACAGGTCTGGCTTCCCCAGGGGTAGGGGCTGGGTCTTGTTCTTCTCTGTACCCTAGAATCCAGCCTAGGCCTAGCACAGAGGAGGCATTAGGCACAAATGTTATAGACTGAGCCAGGAGTGGTGGCACACACCTCTAGTCCCAGCTACTCAGGAGGCTGAGTTAGCAGGATCGCTTGAGCCCAGGAGTTTGAAGCTGCAGTGAGCTAAGACCACACTGCTGCACTCCAGCCTGGGCAATAGAGCAAGACCCCATCTCCAAACAAAACAAACAAAAAATCTGAAAAAAAAACCACGTATATAGAATGAATGAATGAGTTCTCACAGTGATACAGTTTGGATGGCCCCTCCAAATCTCATGGTGAAAGGTAACCCCAGTGTTGGAGGTGGGGCCTAGAGGAAGGTGGCTGGGTCATAGGGGTGGATCCCTCATGACTTGGTGCTGTCCTCATGATAGTGAGTTCTCAATAGATCTGAGATGTGGCCGTTTGAGAATGTGTGGCACTCCCCATCTCTCTGACTCCTACTCTCACCCTGTGAAGTGCCTGCTCCCACTTCACCTTCTGCCATGAGTAAAAGCTCCCGAGGCCTCCCTGGAAGCTGAGCAGATGTTGCCACCATGCTTCCAGTACAGCCCGCAGATCCATGAGCCAATTAAACCTCTTTTTTTTATAAATTACCCAGTCTCAGGAATTTCTTTATAGCAACACAAGAACAGCCTAATACACACAGCTCTCAGCCCCTAAGCCACACACAGTGGGACCTTCTTAAGGCAGCAGGGTAGAGCAGAAAGGGTGTGGCCTGGGTGCTGGGACACCTAGCATCTCATCCTAGGTAGCACAACAGGTGATATGAATCATGTCACCTGGGGAATGAGTAAAGCAGGAGTTCCCAACCAGGGTTCCCAGGGAGGGAGGACTACAGAGGTCTGTACAAACTGCACAAAACTGGCTATGACAATATGCATGCAAGAGGGACTGGGCCCCTGTCTGTAACACAGTGCCATAGCTTTCATCAGATTCCTCCATGGGCCCC
>NW_016905507.1:0-504 GCF_001698545.2 Rhinopithecus bieti | reverse complement strand
AACCCATCATCTACATTAGGTATTTCCCCTAATGCTATCCCCTAGCCCCCCAACCCCTGACAGGCCCCAGTGTGTGATGTTCCCCTCCCTGTGTCCATGTGTTCTCATTGTTCAACTCCCACTTATGAGTGAGAACATGTGGTGTTTGGTTTTCTGTTCTTGTGTTAGTTTGCTGAGAATGATGGTTTCCAGCTTCATCCATGTCCCTTCAAAGGACATGAACTCATCCTTTTTTTATGGCTACATAGTATTCCATGGTGTATATGTGCCACATTTTCTTTATCCAGTCTATCATTGATGGGCTTTTGGTTCCAACTCTTTGCTATTGTGGATAGTGCTGCAGCAAACATACGTGTACATGTGTCTTTATAGTAGAATGATTTATAATCCTTTGGGTATATACCTAGTAATGGGATTTCTGGGTCAAATGGTATTTCTGGTTCTATATCCTTGAGGAATTACCACACAGTCTTCCACAATGGCTGAACTAATTTACATTCCCAC
>NW_016905506.1:0-415 GCF_001698545.2 Rhinopithecus bieti | reverse complement strand
AGATTAGTTCACTTAAGTCTTCCAAGTAACTGGGATTACAGGCCTGCACTACCACACCCAACTTCTTCTTCTTCTTTCTTCTTTCTTCTTCTTCTTTCTTCTTCTTTCTTCTTCTTCTTCTTCTTCTTCTTCTTCTTCTTCTTCTTCTTCTTCTTCTTCTTCTTCTTCTTCTTCTTCTTCTTCTTCTTCTTCTTCTTCTTCTTCTTCTTCTTCTTCTTCTTCTTCTTCTTCTTCTTCTTCTTCTTCTTCTTCTTCTTCTTCTTCTTCTTCTTCTTCTTCTTCTTCTTCTTCTTCTTCTTCTTCTTCTTCTTCTTCTTCTTCTTCTTCTTCTTCTTCTTCTTCTTTCTTCTTCTTCTTCTTCTTCTTCTTCTTCTTCTTCTTCTTCTTCTTCTTCTTCTTCTTCTTCTTCTTCTTC
>NW_016905505.1:0-2024 GCF_001698545.2 Rhinopithecus bieti | reverse complement strand
GTTTTCTATTGATTGGAATATTTTCAGAAGGAATGGTACCAGCTCCTCCTTGTACATGTGGTAGAATTCAGCTGTGAACTCATCTGGTCCTTGACTTTTTTTGGTGGGTAGTCTATTAATTATTGCCTCAATTTCAGAGCCTGTTATTGGTCTGTTCAGGGATTCAACTTCTTCCTGTTTTAGTCTTGGGAGAGAGTATGTGTCCAGGAATTTATCCATTTCTTCTAGATTTTCTAGTTGATTTGCGTAGAGGTGTTTATAGTATTCTCTGATGGTCGTTTGTATTTCTGTGGGGTTGGTGGTAATATCCCCTTTGTCATTTTTTATTGCGTCTATTTGATTCTTCTCTCTTTTCTTCTTTATTAGTCTTGCTAGCGGTCTGTCAATTTTGTTGATTTTTTCAAAAAAAGTCAGCTCCTGTATTCATTGATATTTTGAAGGGTTTTTTGTGCACTAACAGTCTTTCTAAAGGATGTCATTACTCTCTTCAGCGATCAGTCCAGTGGACTCACTATGAATTTCCAAACCCCTCAGGCCTAGAAACATCCCTAAACCTGACTAGTGGAAATAGGAACTTCTTGATGAAGAAAGCATCTCGCTACATAATTAGAGATGATAAGCTTAAACACTAAAATAGCTGTTTGGCATGATTTTGTGTGGGTATATTCATGAAATCAACCAACCAAAATAGATTGTGTCATATCCTTCCTTGTTTTGATAGAAAGCAAGGGGCATGGACAAGCAGGGCCCCTGATGTTGGAAAGGAGCCTCCAGGGACGGGAAGAATTAACAGGCTGGAGGACTAGGCTGGGAACCGAAGAGAACCCTGAAGGCTTCACACCTGTGTCTAGGATTGACCGTTTGTTAACTTTTAAGTGGCCTGAGTCCATAGAAACTGCATTCTGAGAGGTTGCGTGGCTAGAAATCAGAAAACTGCTTCATATGAGTGCTCTACTTTGTAATGAAAATAAACACTGTTAATACAGGCAATTGTATGTTGAAGGATCATTGTATTTGTATTTGTAATTGTATAAGTAACACATAAATATATTTTGGTTGTAACTATTAAGCTATACAGATAAAGTGAAAGTCTGTCATTCCCCTTAATCCTAAAATGCTCAGCTCTCTCTTGAGAGTAAGAGTTCTCAAAATTTTGGTCTCAGGACCCCACTACACACTGAAAATTATTAAGAAACTTAAAGGGCTTTTGTATAGTGAGTTAACATCTGTCAGTATTAAATATATTAGACATTAAAACTGAATTTGTTTTAGTATTCATTTAAAGCTAACAATAATATACCTATTACTTGTTAACGTAAATGACCCTTTTCAATAAAAAATAACTATCTTTTCTTTTCTTTTCTTTTCTTTTCTTTTCTTTTCTTTTCTTTTTTTTGTTTGGAGACAGTTTCACTCTGCCACCCAGGCTGAAGTGCAGTGGCGGGATCTCGGCTCACCACAACCTCTGCCTCCCGGGTTCAAGTGATATGCCCTGCCTCAGCTTCCCGAGCAGCTGGGATTACAGGCACGTGCCACCACGCCCTGTTAATTTTGTATTTTAGTAGAGTTGGGGTTTCACCATGTTGGCCAGTCTGGTCTTGAACTCCTGACCTCAAGTGATCTGCCCACCTCAAATCCCAAAGTGCTGGGATTACAGGCGTGAGCCACTGTGCCCGGCCATATTTTCTAAAACAAAATAATTGAAAGAGAAGAATGGCATTGCTTCACATTTTGCCAGTTAATGTGTACCTTAGTAAGAGAGCTAGATTCTCATGTCTGCTTCTGCATTCAAGTCTCTTGATATACCACGTGTCATGTCATGTCGCCTCTGCAATAACACATTGTAGAATAAGAGGTAAAAGCCAAATATCTTAGTATTATTATGAAAATAATTTTGACTTCGTGGACCCCAAAAAAGTCCTAGGGACCCCAGGACTCTCCAAACCACACCTGGAGAACTGCTGTCCTAGATGTAGATGTAGCTACTATTATCAGTTTAGTGTGTAACCTTCCAGACTTTTTTT
>NW_016905504.1:0-1050 GCF_001698545.2 Rhinopithecus bieti | reverse complement strand
CAAAAAGTGGAAAGAATGTTTCTAGGAAAATAGTCTGTGATACGTGTAATCATGTCACATAGATAAAGCTTTCTTTATATTACGCAGCTTGGAAACTGTCATGGACGGATCCATGAAGGGACGTTAAGGAGCATATTCTGGACTATGGTGAAAAGGAAATATCTTCAGATAAAACTGGAAAGAAACTTTCTGTGGATCTGCTTTTGCTATGTTTATTCATCTCACATAGATGAAGCTTTCTTTATATTATGCAGCTTGGAAACTCCCTTGTGGATGTCTAGGATCACATTCGGGCCTATGGTGAAATAGGAAATATAGTCAGATAAAAGTGGAGAGAAGCTTTCTGAGAAACTGCTTGGTGATGTGTGCATTCCACTCAGGGAGTTATAACTTTCTTCTCATAAGGTACAGTTTGAACACAGTTATTTTAAAACCAAAAGAGTGATATTCAGACCACATCGAAGACTGGCAAAAGAGAAATGTCGTCCAATAAAAAACAGAAAGAAGCACTCGAAGAAAGTGCTCTCTGACATATCCATTTTTTTCATAGGGTAAAGTTCACACTACATTTCCCATTTTGAAAGTCGGTCTATGAGGGTTCTGCGAAGGGATAGTAAGTGGCGACCGGAGGCACGTGTGAGACAAGGAAATGTCTTCCATTGAAAATCAGAGAGAAACTTTCTGTGCTTCTCTTTTGTGATGTTTGTATTCATCTCATAGAGTTAAATAATTCTTTGGAATGAACAGTTTGAAATCACTGTTTCTGTGGAATCTGAGAAAGGACATTTGGAAACGCTCTTTAGAATATCCTGAAAAGGAAATAACCTCAGAGAGAAACCAGAAGGAAGCTTTCTGTGAAACTACTTGGTGTCACGTGAATTCCACTCACACCGTTAAGCTTTTCTTTCTATTGAGCTGTATCATAACACTGATTTTGTTCAGTCTGCGAAAGTATATTCTGGAGGGCTTTGAGGCTTACAGTGTGAAAAGAAACATCTTCAGATAGAACCTGAAGAAAAGCTTTCTGAGGAGCTGCTTTGTGACGTGAGC
>NW_016905502.1:0-1863 GCF_001698545.2 Rhinopithecus bieti | reverse complement strand
ATCAATAGAAAAAAGAGGGAATCCTCTCTAACTCATTTTATGAGGCCAGCATTATCCTGATACCAAAGCCTGGCAGAGACAGAACAAAAAAAAAGGGAATTTTAGATCAATATTCCTGATGAACATCGATGCAAAATCCTCAATAAAATACTGGCAAACCGAATGCAGCAGCACATCAAAAGCTTATCCACCATGATCAAGTCGGCTTCATCCCCAGGATGCAACACTGGTTCAACATACACAAATCAATAAACATAATCCATCACATAAACAGAATCAACAACAAAAAACACATGATTATTTCAATAGATGCAAAAAAGACCTTTGACAAAATTCAACAGCCCTTCAGGCGCTAAAACTCTCAATAAACTAGGTATTGATGGAAGGCGTCTCAAAATGATAAGAGCTATTTATGACAAACCCACAGTCAAAATCATACTGAATAGGCAAAAAACTGGAAGCATTCCCTTTGAAAACTGGCACAAGACAAGGATCTCCTCTCTCACCACTCCTAGTCAATATACTGTTGGAATTTCTGGCTAGGGAAATCAGAAAAGAGAAAGAAATAAAGGGTATTCAATTAGGAAAAGAGGAAGTTAAATTGTCCCTGTTTGCAGATGACATGATTGTATATTTAGAAAACGCCATCATCTCGGCCCAAATCTCCTTCAGCTGAAAAGCAACTTCAGTAAAGTCTCAGGATACAAAATCAATGTGCAAATATCACAAGCACAGGCATATACATCAATAACAGATAAACAGAGAGTGAAAACTTGAGTGAATTCCCATTCACAACTGCTACGAAGAGAATAAAGTATCTAGGAATCCAACTTACAAGGGATATGAAGGACCTCTTCAAGGAGAACTACAAACCACTGCTCAATGAAATAAAATAGGACACAAACAAATGGAAGAAAATTCCATGTTCATGGATAGGAAGAATCAATATCGTGAAAATGGCCATACTGCCCAAGGTAATTTATAGATTCATTGCCATCCCCATCAAGCTACCAATAACTTTCCTCACAGAATTGGAAAAAACAACTTTGAAGTTCACATGGAACAAAAAAGAGCCCACATTGCCAAGACAATCCTAAGCCAAAAGAACAAAGTTGGAGACATCATGCTACCTGATTTCAAACTATACTGCAAGGCTACAGTAACCAGATAGCAGGGTACTGGTACCAAAACTGACATATAGACCAATGAAACCGAACAGAGGCTGCAGAAATAACACCACACATCTACAACAATCTGGTCTTTGACAAACCTGACAAAACAAGAAATGGGGAAAGGATTCCCTATTTAATAAATGGTGCTGGGAAAACTGGCTAGTCATAGGTAGAAAGCTGAAACTGGATCTCCTCCTTATACATTATACAAAATTAATTCAAGATGGATTAAAGACTTAAATGTTAGACCTAAAACCATAAAACCCTGGAAGAAAACCTAGCCAATACCATTCAGGACATAGGCATGGGCAAGGACTTCATGTCTAAAACACCAAAAGCAATGGCAACAAAAGTCAAAATTGACAAATGGGATCTAATTAAACTAAAGAGCTTCTGCATGGCAAAATAAACTACCATCGGAGTGAGCAGGCAACCTGCAGAATAGAAGAAAATTTTGCAATCTACTCATCTGACAAAGGGCTAATATCCAGAATCTACAAAGAACTTAAATAAATTTACAAGAAAAAAACAAAGAACCATTTCAAAAGTGGGCAAAGGATATGAAGAGACACTTCTCAAAAGAAGACATTTATGCAGGCAACAGACACATGAAACATGTTCATCATCACTGGTCATGAGATAAATACAAATCAAAACCACAATGAGATACCATCTCATGCCAGTTAGAATG
>NW_016905501.1:0-502 GCF_001698545.2 Rhinopithecus bieti | reverse complement strand
CTCAGCTCCTGCTTCTGAGTGAGAACATGCAGTGTTTGGTTTTCTGTTCCTGTGTTAGGTTGCTGAGAGTGATGGTTTCCGGCTTCATCCATGTCCCTGCAAAGGACATGAACTCATTCTTTTTTGTGGCTGCATAGTATTCCATGGTGTATATGTGCCACATTTTCTTTATCCAGTCTATCATTGATGGGCATTTGGGTTGGTTCCAAGTCCTTGCTATTGTGAACAGTGCTGCAATAAACATACGTGTGGATGTGTCTTTATAGTAAAATGATTTATAATCCTTTGGGTATACACCCAGTAATGGGATTGCTGGGTCAAATGATATTTCTGGTTCTATATCCTTGAGGAATCACTACACTGTCTTCCACAATGGTTGAATTAATTAACACTCACACCAACAGTGTAAAAGTTCCTATTTCTCCACATCCTTGCCAGCATCTGTTGTTTCCAGACTTTTAATAATCACAATTCTAACTGGCATGAGATGGCATCTCATTGT
>NW_016905500.1:0-643 GCF_001698545.2 Rhinopithecus bieti | reverse complement strand
ATGTTAGTGTTTCAATTTTAGATCTTTCCTGCTTTCTCTTGTGAGCATTTAGTGCTAAAGGTTTCCCTCTGCACACTGCTTTAAATGTGTCCCAGAGATTCTGGTATGTTGTATCTTTGTTCTCATTGGTTTCAAAGAACATCTTTATTTCTGCCTTCATTTTGTTACATACCCAGTAGTCATTCAGGAGCAGGTTGTTCAGTTTCCATGTAGTTGAGTGGTTTTTATTGAGTTTCTTAGTCCTGAGTTCTAGTTTGATTGCACTGTGGTCTGAGAGACAGTTTGTTATAATCTCTGTTCTTGTACATTTGCTGAGGAGTGCTTTACTTCCAACTATGTGGTCAATTTTTGAATAAGTGCAATGTGGTGCTGAGAAGAATGTATATTCTGTTGATTTGGGGTGGAGAGTTCTGTAGATGTCTGTTAGGTCTGCTTGTTGCAGAGTTGACTTCAATTCCTGGATTTCCTTGTTAACTTTCTGTGTCATTGATCTGTCTAATGTTGACAGTGTTGTTGACAGGGTTGTTGAAGTCTGCCATTATTATTGTATGGGAGCCTCAGTCTCTTTGTAAGTCTCTAAGGACTTGCTTTATGAACCTGGGTGCTCCTGTATTGGGTGCATATATATTTAGGATAGTTAGCT
>NW_016905499.1:0-676 GCF_001698545.2 Rhinopithecus bieti | reverse complement strand
TGCAATCTACTCTTCTGACAAAGGGCTAATATCCAGAATCTACAAAGAACTTACACAAATTTACAAGAAAAGTCAAACAACCCCATCAAAATGTGGGCAAAGGATATGAACAACCACTTTTCGAAAGAAGACATTTATGCAGGCAACAGACACATGAAAAAATGCTCATCACCACTGGTCATCAGAGAAATAGAAATCAAAACCACAATGAGATACCATCTCACACCAGTTAGAATGGCAATCATTAAAAGTAAGGAAATAACACGTGCTAGAGAGGATGTGGAGAAATACGAACGCTTTTACACTGTTGGTGGGAGTGTAAACTAGTTCAACCATTGTGGAAGACAGTGTGGTGATTCCTCAAGGATCTAGAACTAGAAATGCCATTTGACCGAACGATCCCATCACTGGGTATATACCCAAAGGATTATAAATCATGCTACTATAAAGACACGTGCACATGTATGTTTATTGTGGCACTATTCACAATAGCAAAGACTTGGAACCAACCCAAATGTCCATCAATGACAGACTGGATTAAGAAAATGTGGCACATATATACCATGGAATACTATACAGTCATAAAAAAAAGGGTAAGTTCATGTCCTTTGTAGTGACACAGATGAAGCCGGAAACCATCATTCTGAGTAAACTATTGCAAGGACAGAAAACCAAA
>NW_016905498.1:0-982 GCF_001698545.2 Rhinopithecus bieti | reverse complement strand
AGAGGAATGGTAAAAAAGCAGTGCTTCAGATCAATTATAATTAAAGGCCAGTCTTTTGGGATCATGGCCAGAGAGGGCAACCCGGGTTGGAGAGGCCCCATATGTTCAATTATGGCATTTACGGCTCTTAAATCAGTTAACATATGCCATCTGCCGGACTTTTCTGAATTACAAACACAGGAGAATTCCAAGGCGAGAATGAAGGCTCAATATGTCCCTTTTCTAATTGTTTCTTTACTAATAAATGTAAAGCCTCCAGTTTTTGTTTTGGTAGCGGTCACTGATTTACCCATACTAGCTTTTCTGTTTTCCAAGTTAATGGAATGGGTTTAGGAGGCTCTACAGTGGCCGCCCCTAAAAAAGATACCCTATTCCTTTTCTTTCTTGATTTACCTCAGTCTCAATTGGGACTTTAATGCCATTTTCACTTTTCCTAGTCCCTTTCCTGGAATATATCCCATCTTAGTCATGATTCTTTGACTCGTGGGGCTGTATAACGGAGCGGGCGTAGTGATTTCTGCACCCCATGGTTGTACTAAATCTCAACCACACAGATTAACAGGAATTGAAGTAATCATTGGCTGAACAGTACTTTCTTGATTATCTGGCCCTAAGCAATGTAAAATCATGGTACTTTGATACACTTCTGAGGCTGTGCCTACGCTGACAAATCCTGTAACAGCCTTTTGTTTAGGCCAATATTTTGGCCACTGATTTAAACCAATGATAGAGACATCTGCTCCAGTGTCTACTAACCTTTCAAACTGTTTTCTTGAATAATGGCCTTACACTCAGGTCTGCTCTCAGAGACCTGACTTGCCCAATATGCAACCTTTCCTGCCGGATCAGTGCTTCCAAACCCTGCTGTTCTTTTATTTCACTGTTTCCAACGTTAATATAAGGCAGGAGTAATAATTGAGCAATCCTGTCTCCTAGACTGGCACTCCAAGGAATTGAAGCGCTAATAACCAATTGAATTTTG
>NW_016905497.1:0-642 GCF_001698545.2 Rhinopithecus bieti | reverse complement strand
TTACGTTTATAGATTTGTGTAAATTGAATCAGCCTTGCATCCCAGGGATGAAGCCTACTTGATCGTGGTGGATAAGATTTTGATGTGCTTATGGATCCGGTTTGCTAGTATTTTGTTGAGGATTTTGCATCGATGTTCCTCAGGGATATTGGTCTAAAATTCTTTTTTTTGTTGTGTCTCTGCCAGGCTTTGGTATCAGGATGATGTTGGCCTCATAAAATGAGTTAGGGAGGATTCCCTCTTTTTTTATTGATTAGAATAGTTTCAGAAGGAATGGTACCAGCTGCTCTTTGTACCTCTGGTAGAATTCGGCTGTGAATTCGTCTAGTCCTGGACTTTTTTTGCTTAGTAAGCTATTAATTATTGCCTCAATTTCAGAGCCTGTTATTGATCTATTCAGAGATTCCATTTCTTCCTAGTTTAGTCTTGGGAGAGTGTATGTGTCCAGGAATTTATCCATTTCTTCTAGATTTTCTAGCTTACTATGTAGAGTTGTTTATAGTATTCTCTGATGGTAGCTTGTATTTCTGTGGTATCGGTGGTGATATCCCCTTCATCATTTTTTATTGTGTCTAGTTGATTCTTCCCTCTTTTCCTCTTTATTAGTTTTGCTAGCGGTCTATCAATTTTGTTGATCTTTTC
>NW_016905496.1:0-309 GCF_001698545.2 Rhinopithecus bieti | reverse complement strand
AAAAAAACAAAATGCTCGGCCGGGCGCGGTGGCTCAAGCCTGTAATCCCAGCACTTTGGGAGGCCGAGACGGGCGGATCACGAGGTCAGGAGATCGAGACCATCCTGGCTAACACTGTGAAACCCCGTCTCTACTAAAAAATAGAAAAAACTAGCCGGGCGAGGTGGCGGGCGCCTGTAGTCCCAGCTACTCGGGAGGCTGAGGCAGGAGAATGGCGTGAACCCGGGAGGCAGAGCTTGCAGTGAGCTGAGATCTGGCCACTGCACTCCAGCCTGGGCGACAGAGTGAGACTCCGTCTCAAAAAAAAAA
>NW_016905495.1:0-676 GCF_001698545.2 Rhinopithecus bieti | reverse complement strand
CAGGCTACAAAATCAGTGGGCAAAAATCACAAGCATTCCTATACATCAACAGTAGACAAACAGAGAGCCAAATCATGAGGGAACTCTCATTCACAATTGCTATAAAGATAATAAAATACCTAGGAATACAACTTACAAGGATGTGAAGAACCGCTTCAAGGAGAACTACAAACCACTGCTCAAGGAAATAAGAGAGGACATAAACAAATGGGAAAACATTTCATGCTCATGGACAGGAAGAACCAATATCATGGCAATGGGCATGGTTCCCAAAGTAATTTATAGATTCAGTGCTATCCCCATCAAACTATCATTGACTTTCTTCACAGAATTAGGAAAACTATTTTAAATTTCATATGGAACAAAAAAGGCCCTGCATTGCCAAGACAATCCTAAGCCAAAAGAACAAAGTTGGAGGCATCATGCTACCTGACTTCAAACTATACTACAAGCCTACAGTAACCAAAACAGCATGGTACTGGTACCAAAACAGAGATATAGACCAATGGAACAGAACAGAGCCCTCAGAAATAATACCACACATCTACAGCCATCTGATCTTTGACAAACCTGACAAAACAAGAAATGAGGAAAGGATTCTCTGTTGAATAAATAGTGCCTGGAAAATTGGCTAGCCATAAGTAGAAAGCTGAAGCTGGATCCTTTCCTTACTCCT
>NW_016905494.1:0-289 GCF_001698545.2 Rhinopithecus bieti | reverse complement strand
TTTTCTTTTTTTTTTTCTTTTTTTTTTTTTGAGACGGAGTCTCGCTCTGTCGCCCGGGCTGGAGTGCAGTGGCCGGATCTCAGCTCACTGCAAGCTCCGCCTCCCAGGTTTACGCCATTCTCCTGCCTCAGCCTCCCCAGTAGCTGGGACTACAGGCGCCGCCACCTTGCCCGGCTAGTTTTTTGTATTTTTAGTAGAGACGGGGTTTCACCGTGTTAGCCAGGATGGTCTCGATCTCCTGACCTCGTGATTCGCCTGTCTCGGCCTCCCGAAGTGCTGGGATTACAGG
>NW_016905493.1:0-212 GCF_001698545.2 Rhinopithecus bieti | reverse complement strand
TTTTTTTTTTTTTTTTTTTTTTTGAGACGGAGTCTCGCTCTATCGCCTAGGCTGGAGTGCAGTGGCGCAATCTCAGCTCACTGCAAGCTCTGCCTCCTGGGTTCACGCCATTCTCCTGCCTCAGCCTCCCGAGTAGCTGGGACTACAGGCGCCTGCCACCATGCCCGGCTAATTTTTTGTATTTTTAGTAAAGACGGGTGTTTCACTGTGTT
>NW_016905492.1:0-2257 GCF_001698545.2 Rhinopithecus bieti | reverse complement strand
CTTTTCTATTTTCTTAAGAAGGAGCCTATGATCATAATTTGGGATTCTTCCACTTTTCTAATGTAGGTATTTAGTGATAAAAGCTTTTAACCTAAGTAACAAACAGAGAGAGGGTCTTTAAAAGAAAAGATATTTATTTGGGAATAAAGTATTGCAATGGGAATACATGTGCCATAGTAAACTATGTGCATATTCAGGGAGGTAAAGGAAGACAAAGGTTTTAAAAGAAAATGAAGAGGATTACAAAATTGTTTTGAAATGATTATCCTTGGCTACAAAGATCACTAACAAGGATGACACCAATTTGAGACTGGATAGGCAGTTGTTGAGTAAATGTCCTTGCAGAAATATTTTTTGGATGATGTCGCAATGGCCTTTATGCAAGATTGTGGTTTTGAGATCTGTTGTGATAGTTATCAGACGTACAAGCATAAGAATTCTCCTTTCTTAGCTTTCCCCAGCTCTATTTGTCAGGATTTTGTTGTTGTTGTGTTGTTGTTTGTTTGCTTTTCTGAGATAGAGTCTCACTCTGTCATCCGGGCTGGAGGACAATCTTGGCTCAGTGCAACCTCTGCCTCCTGGGTTTAAGTGATTCTTGTGCCTCATCTTCCCAATGACTGGAATTACAGGTGTGTGCAACCACACCCAGCTCATTTTATTATTTTTTATTTTTTAAAATTTTTTATTTATTTTTTAGTAGAGATGGGGTTTCACCATTTTGTCTAGGCTGGTCTGAAACTCCTGGCCTCAAGTGGTCCACCTACCTTGGCCACCCAAAGTGTTAAGATAACAGGCATGAGCCACTGCGCCCAGGCTTTTCAGGGTTTCTTTAACATTAGTGACTCTGTTTTGATCCTGACAACTTTCACAAAACTTTCTCTTAAATTCTACTTTATTACCATCACCCAGTTTTTTATATATTGTACATATTTTAATTTTTTTCTTTTGATTTCTTCTTTAACCCAAAGGTTACTTAGAAAATGTTATGTTAGGCCGGCAGCAGTAGTTCACACCTATAATCCCAGCACTTTGGGAGGCCAAGGCAGGTGGATTACCTGAGGTCAGGAGACCAGCCTGGCCAACTTGGTGAAACTCCGTCTCGACTAAAACTACAAAATTAGCTGGGCGTGGTGGAGTGTGCCTGTAGTCCCAGCTACTCAGGAGGCTGAGGCAGGAGAATCGCTTGAACCCAGGAGGTGGAGGTTACAGTGAGCCAAGATCATGCCACTGCACTCCAGCCTGGGCGACAGAGCAACTCAAGAAAAAAGAAAGAAAGAAAATGTTATGCTAAATTTCATATATATATGTGTAGGGATGTGTGTGTGTGTGTGTGTGTGTGTATATAATATATATATGTGTGTCTATATATATATACAAAAAATTGACTGTAAAACAACCTCAGGCAGGCTCTTCAGGAGGTTTTCCAAAAGAAGGCATTGTGGTAGGAGATGATAGCTCCATGTGTTATTGCCCCGTAGATCTCCCAGTGGCACAAGATATGGAGGTGAAAGACAGTGATATTGATGATTCTAACCCCATGCAGCCCTATGCTAATATGTGTGTTTGTGTCTTAGGTTTTTTTTTTGTTGTTGTTGTTTGTTTCTTTAAGACGGGGTTTCGCTCTTCTCTACCAGGCTGGAGTGCAATGGCACGATCTCAGCTCACTGCAACCTCTGCCTCCTGGGTTCAAGCAATTCTCCTGCCTCAGTCTCCCAAGTAACTGAGATTACAGGCATGTGCCACCACGCCCAGCTAATATTTGTATTTTAATAGAGACGGGGTTTTGCCATGTTGGTCAGGCTGTTCTCAAACTCCTGACCTCAGGTGATCCACCTGCCTCGGCCTCCCGAAGTACTGGGATTACAGGTGTGAGCCACTGTACCCAGTCTGTGTCTTAGTTTTAACAAAAAAGTTTAAAAGTTAAAATAAAATAAAATTTTTTTAAATAGAAAAAAGAAAAGATAAGCCTGGACAACATGGTGAGACCCTGTCTCTACAAAATATACAAAACTTAGCTGGCATGGTGACACGTGCCTGTAATTCCAGCTACTCAGGAGACTGAGGTGGGGAGGCAGAGGTTGCCATGAGCCAAGATTGTGCCACTGCTCTCTAGCTTGGGCAACAGAGCGAGACCCTGTCTCAAAACACATGCACACACATAGAAGAAGAAGAAGAAGAAGAAGAAGAAGAAAGAAGAAAAAGAGGAAGAGGAAGACAAAGAAGAAGAAACTGTATAGAATAAGGATATAAAGAAAAC
>NW_016905491.1:0-292 GCF_001698545.2 Rhinopithecus bieti | reverse complement strand
TTTGGAATACTATGCAGTCATAAAAAAGGATGAGTTCATGTCCTTTGTAGGGACATGGATGAAGCTGGAAACCATCATTCTGAGCAAACTATCTCAAGGACAGAAAACCAAACACCGCATGTTCTCACTCATAGGTGGGAATTGAACAATGAGAACACTTGGACACAGGAAGGGGAACATCACACACCGGGGCCTGTCATGGGGTGGGGGGAGGGGGGAGGGATAGCATTAGGAGATATACCTAATGTAAATGAGGAGTTAATGGGTGCAGCACACCAACATGGCACATGTA
>NW_016905490.1:0-2267 GCF_001698545.2 Rhinopithecus bieti | reverse complement strand
GAAGCAGGAGGATTGCTTGAAGTGAGGAGTTTGAGACTAGCGTAAGCAACATAATGAGACCCCGTCTCTACAAAAAATAAAAAATTAGCCAGCCTGTAGTCCCAGCTACTCTGGAGGCTGAGGTGGGAGAATTGCTTAAGCCCAGGAAATCAAGGCTGCACTGAGCCATGATAGTGCCACTGCACTCCAGACTGGACAGCAGAGCAAGAGCCTATCTCAAAAAAAAAAAAAAAACAAAAAAAAAAAAAAAAAAAAAAAAAACACACACACAAAAACCAAAAATGATTGGATTTAATTGGGTTATTACTGAGTTGTAAAAGTTAATACCTTCTGGATACAAGCCTTTTATCACATATGTTTTGAAAATATTTGCTCCCCAGCTGATGTCTGCCTTTTTATTTTCTTAACATTATCTTTTGAATGCAAATTTTAAAATTTTGATCAAATTTGTCAAAATTTTCTTTTAAGGTTTTAAGATTTCTTTTGTCAGATCTAAGCAATTTTGCCTAGGTCACAAATATTTTCTCCTACATTTTCTTTTAGAAGTTTTATAGTTTTAGCTCTTACATTTAGGCCTAGGATCCATTTTGAATTAAATTTTGTATACAGTATTAAGGTAAGGGTCAGGTTCATTTTATTACATTTGGAGATTCAATTAATCCAGCACCATCTGCTAAAAGAATATCCTTTTTTCACTGAATCATCTTGGCACATTAATCAAAATCTACTGTGTGTGTATGTGTTTATTTAGATATATATAGTGCTATTTCTAGATTCTCTATTCTGTTCTTTTGAACTGTGTGTACATCCGTATACCAACAGCACACTATCTTGCTTTAGAATAAGTTTTAAAATCAGGTAGTTCCAACTTTGTCTTATTTTCAAAATTATTTTGACTATATTAGCTCTTGTGCTAGCCCCTTTGAATTACCATATAACTTACAGGTCAATTTCTGCTAAAAAAAACAAAAAAACAAACAAACAAAAAAAACACTCCCTGGATTTTCATTGAGATTGCATTGAATCTATAGAACAATTTAGGGAGGGAGAATTTACATCTTAACTTTGTTGAGTGTTATATTCCATTGATATGGTACACTCTCCATTTATTTAGATATTATTTAATTTCTCAGTAATATTTTACAGTTAATCAGTGTACAAATATTACACATATTTTCTTAAACTGATTCCTAAGTATTTCATATTTTATGTCATAAAATGGTCTTAAAATTTTTTAAATTTCTGTTTATTGCTGGTGTACAGAAATTTAAGTAGTTTTATATATTGATACTGTATCCTGCAACCTTGCTAAACTTTTTTTTTAGTTCTAGTAGCTTTTTTGTCAATTAGGAATTTCTACATATATAATCATGTCATATATGAATAAAATGTTTTATTTCTTCGTTTCTAATTTGTATGCCTATTATTTCTTTTATTGTAATATTGCAATGACTAGGGCATCCAGTACAATGTTGAACAGAAGTGACAACAGTGGACATCTTTGTCTTGTTACTGGCTTGAATGGGAAAGCATTCAGTCTTTCGGCATTAAGTACAATGTTAACTGTAGGTTTTTTTTAAATAAAACCTTGTTATCACTTCTCATCTTAGTTTCCTAAGAGTTTTAACAGGACTAGGTGATCAATTTTATCAAATACTTTTCTGCATCTATGGAGATGATCATATAATCGTTCTTTGTGAATATATTAATTGAATTACATTGATTGATTTTCAAATGTTAAAACAACCTAGTGTTCCTGGAATAAATGCTACCTGGTCATAAGATATTATCATATATTTTATATACTGAAGGATTCAATTTGCTAAAATTCTGTTAAGGATTTTTGCATCTGTGTGGGGAAAAGAAAGAAAGATCAGACTGTTACTGTGTCTATATAGAAAGAAGTAGACATAAGAGACTCCATTTTGTTCTGTATTTGAGATGCTGTTAATCTGTGACCTACCCCCAACCTTGTCCTTGCAAGAGACATGTGCTATGGTGACTCAAGGTTTAAAGGATTTTGGGCTGTGCAGGCTGTGCTTTGTTAAACAAGTGCCTGAAGGCAGCTTGCTGGTTAAAAGTCATCACCATTCTCTTAATCTCAAGTACCCAGGGACACGCACACTGCCAAAGGTCACAGGGACCTCTGCCTAGGAAAGCTACGCATTGTCCAAGGTTTCTCCCCATGTGATGGTCTGAAATATGGCCTCATGGGAAGGGAAAGACCTGATCGTCCCCCAGCCTGACATCCGTGAAGGGTCTGTGCT
>NW_016905489.1:0-892 GCF_001698545.2 Rhinopithecus bieti | reverse complement strand
CCCACAGGCTGTAGGCTTCCAGGCAGTTGACAGGTGGTGGTGCTAGGCAGGAACCTATTCCAGGAGGAGCCAGGCCTCCCTGGGAAGAGAGGTCTCAGTCTCGGAATCTCTGATGGGCCTGGTTAGCCCAGAGGTCCACTAGCAAGGACACTGAGGTTTCCTGGTGCACCCTCCCAGCAACGCCCTCCCGATGGAGCACGACCAGTGCCCGGGCCTGCTGTGGTGGGACAGCTCTGCCTGATAGAAAACCCCTCACACAGGCCAAATGCCACCTCATTTGATCCTTTCATTCCCTTAGATAGTGATGTCACCTCCCTCATCACAGGTCCGTGGGCCTCCTGGCTGCACACACGCCCTGGGCAGGGGATATGGGCCCTGGTCCTGTCCTCAAGAGCTTCCAGTCTGGCCGGACCTGTGGCCATTTAGGCCAGAGGTGGCTCTACTGTACCCACAGTAGTGGCCACACCTCTTGCCAGTCTGCTGGGCTGGTCAGAGGCCAGATCTGGGTCCCTCTATCCAGGTCCCCTTTTACAGATGAGGACACTGAGGCCAGGGAAAGCATGGAAGCACATGGCTCTGAGCCCTGTGTGTGGGCTGGGGTGTGAGTCCTGACCTAGGCATCTGCCCTGTATTCAGACAGGGGAACTGAGGAGGAGGCACACAAGCTACTGTGCACAAGTTGTGCCACCAGATTTCAGGTCCAGGCAGCCATCCAGACCCACAGTCACTGTTTCCTCTTTTCTTCCCCACCCCAACTCACACTCACTATCTCCAGACCCAGCCTGCCAGGCTGGGGAAGCCCCGAGACGCCGCCCCAACATCCCTGTCTTTGGCGGTTTCTGCTGCCAGAGCCGAGGGGAGACTCAGAGGTGAGCCATGGGCTGCCTGGTCC
>NW_016905488.1:0-869 GCF_001698545.2 Rhinopithecus bieti | reverse complement strand
AGGCTTGACTCACTAACATAATAGCAGCACTCTTCTCCAAGGAAGAGACAAGTGCCTGCTTTTCAGCTGTGAGAAAGTCTAGGCCTGCCTGTTTTGGGCAGCTACTTGGGCTATTGAGGTAGTTCGGTGCTGCAGGGAGGCCAGGCTTTCAGCTGATTCCAATAACTAGAGGGAAGAAAACAGCCCGTTTTGTAAGCGATTGGCAGGAGGGTGTAGCTACAGTGTCAGTTCGACTAGTTCAGCCTTGCTATATAGGGTGAGGCTGGACACTAAGGATATGGGGACACAGACAGATTGAGATTCAGTTGTGACAGTTTGGTTAAAGGTTTTAGAAAGGGACCCCTTGCACCAGAAATAGCCTCCAGTGGGGCTGTTTGGCCTCCATTGGGCACCTGAGTATGATTACCCCAGGATGAATTTGGGGTAGAATAACAAAAGGAAGGATTGGGCTATTTGGATTTTGGTATAGTGGCGCCTGGAGTGTAAGTAAATTGTGGGATGTTTGACCAGTTGTGTTGAAGTCCATGGGCAGGGGCTGCCACTGGGGTGGGGGGCTTCTATAGCCTCACAGAGGAAGCAATGGGAGAGATTGGTTATATTCACAGTGTTTAGTTTACCCTTGGCGGATAAGTGTGAGCCATGAGAAGGGGTCTCTATTGTCCGGAGAGAAGTTTGACAGCCTTAAGGAAGACAACTGGCAGAACTATGTACTACTGAGTGTGTTCGGCTGTCTTGTGACCAAGCTTCAGTGATGAAAAAAAAATTGCCATACACTAGGCGGGCTAGCAAAGGTCTGAGTGTATGAGTGAGACAACAATATAAGTATAAAATGAGACTTCATTTTCAGTGTAGTCACAGAGTGTTCCTTG
>NW_016905487.1:0-425 GCF_001698545.2 Rhinopithecus bieti | reverse complement strand
ACTGTACTACAAGGCTGCAGTAACCAAAACACCATAGTACTGTTACAAAACAGACACATAGGTCAATGTAACAGAATAGAGAGCCCAGAAATAAAGCCACACACCTATAGCCATCTGATCTTCAACAAAGTTGACAAAATAGGCAATGAGGAATGTGTTGCGGCAAGTCAGGGACCCCGAACAGAGGGAATGGCTGAAGCCACGGCAGAAGAACATAAATTGTGAAGATTTCATGGACATTTATTAGTTCCCCAAATTAATACTTTTATAATTTCTTATGCCTGTCTTTACTGCAATCTCTGAACATAAATTATGAAGATTTCATGGACATTTATCACTTCCTCAGTCAATACTCTTATAATTTCCTATGCCTGTCTTTACTTTAATATCTTAATCCCATCATCTTCGTAAGCTGAGGATGTATG
>NW_016905486.1:0-288 GCF_001698545.2 Rhinopithecus bieti | reverse complement strand
CCATCTGTGACAGACTGGATTAAGAAAATGTGGCACATATACACCATGGAATACTATGCAGCCATAAAAAAGGATGAGTTTGCGTCCTTTGTAGGGACATGGATGCAGCTGGAAACCATCATTCTTAGCAAACTATCACAAGAACAGAAAACCAAACACCGCATGTTCTCACTCATAGGTGGGAACTGAACAATGAGATCACTTGGACTCAGGAAGGGGAACATCACGCACTGGGGCCTATCATGGGGAGGGGGGAGGGGGGAGGTAGTGATTGCATTGGGGAGTTAT
>NW_016905485.1:0-212 GCF_001698545.2 Rhinopithecus bieti | reverse complement strand
AGAGCAGTGGGCCTGGGAGGTGCAGGGTTAGTGCAGGGCAGGGCTCCCTTGAATCTGCAGGTGTGGGGCCACCAGGCTGGACCTAGCTGTATGCTCAGCACAGGAGGTTGCAGTACTGCCTGCCCTCAACCTCCTTTTCCTATTTCTGCTTCTAGAGGGCACTGGGGACTGGGGTCAGGTTGGGGTCTTGCCATCCCCTCCTGATCTCCTCC
>NW_016905484.1:0-213 GCF_001698545.2 Rhinopithecus bieti | reverse complement strand
TTCCATTCTCCCGGTCACTTTCAGGTACACCAATCAAATGTAGATTTGGTCTTTTCACATAGTCCCATATTTTTTGGAGGCTTTGTTTCTTCCTTTGCATTCTTTTTTCTCTAGTCTTTTCTTCACACTTTATTTCATTAAGTTGATCTTCAATCTCTGATATCCTTTATTTCGCTTGATTGATTCAGCTATTGATACTTGTTTCTACTTCCC
>NW_016905483.1:0-213 GCF_001698545.2 Rhinopithecus bieti | reverse complement strand
ATACCCTGATCAAGTCTCGTTTAATGGCGGCGGTGCAATGCCTTATATAGGCTGGCAGGGAAGAGGAAGGGCTCAGAGCAGGCGGGGAGGAGAATAATGAGAGACGTCACCAGGCGCATGCTCGGTAGACTTAGTCTTTCCCGGGCATGGGAGGTTATCTAAGCGCGGGCGGGAAAAGTTCGCGCGCGCGGGTAAAGTTGATGATGAAGAACC
>NW_016905482.1:0-209 GCF_001698545.2 Rhinopithecus bieti | reverse complement strand
AATTCTGTAGAAATATTTGTTGTAGAAAAGGATATATTTTCTTTTGATTTAAATAGTAGTTTTACAAAATTATATATGATGAGAGTGACTGAGGCACTGTGCTAATTACTTCCATATGTGCTAATTTATTTTATTCTTAAGTAAACATTCTTAATCCTGTGTTTTAAAGATGAGAGATACTGTGGCTCAGAGAGATAAGGTAATATATT
>NW_016905481.1:0-290 GCF_001698545.2 Rhinopithecus bieti | reverse complement strand
TTGGGCCGGGCGCGGTGGCTCAAGCCTGTAATCCCAGCACTTTGGGAGGCCGAGATGGGCGGATCACGAGGTCAGGAGATCGAGACCATCCTGGCTAACACGGTGAAACCCCGTCTCTACTAAAAATACAAAAACTAGCCAGGCGAGGTGGCGGGCGCCTGTAGTCCCAGCTACTCGGGAGGCAGAGGCAGGAGAATGGCGTAAACCCGGGAGGCGGAGCTTGCAGTGAGCTGAGATCTGGCCACTGCACTCCAGCCTGGGCGACAGAGCGAGACTCCGTCTCCAAAAAA
>NW_016905480.1:0-872 GCF_001698545.2 Rhinopithecus bieti | reverse complement strand
AATAGCTCTTATTATTTTGAGGTATGTTCCATCAGTACCTAGTTTATTGTGAGTTTTGAGCATGAAGGGTTGTTGAATTTTGTCAAAGGCCTTTTCTGCATCTATTGAGATAATCGTGGTTTTGTCATGGGTTCTGTTTATGTGATGGATTAACGTTTATTGATTTGCGTATGTTAAACCAGCCCTGCATCCCAGGGATGAAGCCTACTTGATCATGGTGGATAAGCTTTCTGATGTGCTGCTGGATTTGGTTTGCCAGTGTTTTTTTGTATATTTTCGCATCAATGTTCGTCAGAGATACTGGTCTAAAATTCTCTTTTTTTTGGTTGTATCTCTGTCAGGCTTCGGTATCAGGATGATGCTGGCCTCATGAAATGAGTTAGGGAAGATTCCCTCTTTTCTGTTGATTGGAATAGTTTCAGAAGGAATGGAATCAGCTCCTCTTTGTACCTCTGGTAGAATTTGAATGTGAATACCTGGTCCTGGACTTTTTTGGTTGGTAGGCTATGAATTATTGCCTTAATTTCAGAGCCTGTTATTGGTCTATTCAGAGATTCAACTTCTTCCTGGTTTAGTCTTGGGAGGGTGTATGTGTCCAGGAATTTATCCATTTCTTCTAGATTTTCTAGTTTATTTGCATAGAGGTGTTTATAGTATTCTCTGATGGTAGTTTGTATTTCTGTGGGATCGGTGGTGATATCCCCTTTATCATTTTTTTATTGTGTCTATTTGATTCTTCTCTCTTTTCTTCTCTTTAGTCTTGCTAGCAGTCTCTCAGTTTTGTTGATCTTTTCAAAAAACCAGCTCCTGGACTCATTGATTTTTTTCAGTTTTTTTGTGTCTCTATCTTTATCAGTTCTGCTCTGATCTTC
>NW_016905479.1:0-871 GCF_001698545.2 Rhinopithecus bieti | reverse complement strand
GCAAGAAGACAAGATTAGAGAAAAAAGAGTAAAAGAAACAAAAAAACCTCCAAGAAATATGGGACTATGTGAAAAGACCAAATCTATCTTTGAATGGTGTACATGAAAGTGATGGGAAAATGGAACCAAGCTGGAAAACACACTTCAGGATATTATCCAGGAGAACTTCCCTAGCATAGCAAGGCAGGCCAACATTCAAATTCAGGAAATACAGAGAATGCCACAAAGATACTCCTCAAGAAGAGCAACCCCAAGACACATAATTGTCATATTCACCAAGGTTGAAATGAAGGAAAATGAAGCCAGAGAGAAAGGTTGGGTTACCCACAAAGGAAAACCCATCAGACTAACAGCAGATCTCTCGGCAGAAACCCTGCAAGTCAGAAGAGAGTGGAAGCCAATATTCTCATTCTTAAACAAAATAATTTTCAACCCAGAATTTCATATCCAGTCAAACTAAGCTTCATAAGTGAAGGAGAAATAAAATCCTTTACAGATAAGCAAATGCTAGCTTTCGTCACCACCAGGCTTGCCTTACAAGAGCTCCTGAAGGAAGCACTAAACATGGTACAACCAGTACCAGCCACTGCAAAACATGCCAAATTGTAAAGACCATGGATGCCATGAAGAAACTGCAACAATTAATGGGTAAAATAACCAGCTAACATCATAATGACAGGATCAAATTCACACATAACAATATTAACCTTAAATGTAAATGGGCTAAATGCCCCAATTAAAAGACACAGACTGGCAAATTGGATAAAGACTCAAGACACATCAGTATGCTGTATTCAGGAGACCCATCTCATGTGCACACATAGGCTCAAAATAAAGGGATGGAGGAAGATCTACCAAGCAAATGGAAAGT
>NW_016905478.1:0-645 GCF_001698545.2 Rhinopithecus bieti | reverse complement strand
ACTGGCTACACAAGTCTGGGCGAGAACGCAAGGGCCAAAATCCTTGCATATAGTTAATTTCGGACCACTTGCCTAAGCGTCTGCAGAAATTACCAAGGTCGATTAAAATGTTATGATCCAGAGTGCCTTCAGGCGGCCATTGAGATTGGTTGTCTAATTTATATTGTGGCCACGCCACAGTGGAGAGGAACACCAGTTGCTTTCGCCTAAGATCTTGTTCTCATTGTAAAGTTTTGAGAATTTTAGAAGACACCCTAAAGGGGAGTCTCTAGGTATTTTGGATTGGGGTTTCCCATTGCCTCCCTCACGCCTATAGGCGGAAACGGAAACCGAACTCTACCTGGCTACAAAGCGTCCTTTGGAGCCACTAGAGACCGGTGGGAGGCTCCTGGAGCCGGAATGGAGATTACCTCCAGGCGGACGTCTCCGTCCTGGATGGGTCTCACACGGACTGGAATAGAGTTCCTTTGGGCAGACGTCTCTACCTTTGGAAACTCTCCTGTGGGTCACCTGGTAACCAAAATAAGCCTTGGGCCTGCACAGGACTTCTGGCCAAGGAATATGAGAGGGAGGAAAGAGGTACTCACCCCTAGGAGACTTGGAGGTGTGGAAAGCAATGTCTAGGTCCTGGTCTGTCCACGCGTG
>NW_016905477.1:0-1051 GCF_001698545.2 Rhinopithecus bieti | reverse complement strand
GAAGGAGAAATAAAATCCTTTAGAGCCAAGCAAATGGAGAGGCATTTTGTCACCACCAGGCCTGCCTTACAAGAACTCCTGAAGGAAGCACTAAGTATGGAAAGAAAAACCCAGTACTAGCCACTGCAAAAACATACCAAAATGTATAAACTGTCGACACTAAGAAGAAACTGCACCAACTAATCGGCAAAATAACCAGCTAGCATCATAATGACAGGATCAAATTAACACATAACAATATTAACCCTAAATGTAAATGGGCTAAAAGCCCCAAATAGAAGACACAGACTAGTGAATTGGATAAAGAGTCAAGACCCATTGGTGTGCTATGTTCAGGAGACCCATCTCACATGCAAAGACAAACATAGGCTCAAAATAAAGAGATGGAGGAAGATGTACCAAGCAAAAAAAAAGTGACAAAGAAGGGCATTACATAATGGTCAAGGGATCAATGCAATAAGAAGAGCTAACTATCCTAAATATATATGCACCCAATACAGGAGCACCCAGATTCATAAAGCAAGTTCTTAGAGACATACAAAGAGACTTAGACTCCCACACAATAATAGTGGGAGACTTTAACACCCTACTGTCAATATTAGATCAATAAGACAGAAAATTAACAAGGATATTCAGGACTTGAAATTAGCTCTGAACCAAGCAGAACTAACAAACATCTACAGAACTTTCCACCACAAATAAACAGAATATACATTCTTCTCTGCACCACATAGTACTTACTCTAAAATTGACCACATAATTGGAAGTAAAACACTCCTCAGCAAATGCAAAAGAATGGAAATCATAACAAACAGTCTCTCAGACCACAGTGCAATCAAATTAGAAGTCAGGATTAAGAAACTCACACAAAACCGCACAACTACGTGGAAACTGAACAACCTGCTCCTGAATTGCTACTGGGTAAATAACAAAATTAAGGAAGAAATAAATAAGTTCTTTGAAACCAATGAGAACAAAGACACATGTACCAGAATCTCTGGGTCACAGCTAAAGGAGTATTTAGAGAGAAATTTATAGCACCAAATGCCCA
>NW_016905476.1:0-264 GCF_001698545.2 Rhinopithecus bieti | reverse complement strand
CCCAGCACTTTGGGAGGCGGAGACGGGCGGATCACGAGGTCAGGAGATCGAGACCATCCTGGCTAACACGGTGAAACCCCGTCTCTACTAAAAATACAAAAAACTAGCCGGGCGACGAGGCGGGCGCCTGTAGTCCCAGCTACTTGGGAGGCTGAGGCAGGAGAATGGCATAAACCCGGGAGGCGGAGCTTGCAGTGAGCTGAGATCCGGCCACTGCACTCCAGCCTGGGTGGCAGAGCGAGACTCCGTCTCAAAAAAAAAAAA
>NW_016905475.1:0-1068 GCF_001698545.2 Rhinopithecus bieti | reverse complement strand
TACCTAGGAATACAACTTACAAGAGATGTGAAGGATCTCTTCAAGGAGAATTATAAACTACTTCTCATAAGAGAGGACACAAACAAATGGAAAACATTCCATGCTCATGGATAGGAAGAATCAATATTGTGAAAATGGCCATACTGCCCATAGTAATTTATAGATTCAATGCCATCCCCATCAAGCTACCATTGACTTTCTTCAGAGAATTGGAAAAACTACTTTAAATTTCATATGGAACCAAAAAAGAGCCCACATAGTCAAGACAATCCTAAACAAAAGAACAAAGCTAGAGGCAGTGCCCTACCTGACTTCAAACTACAAGGCTACCGTAACCAAAAGAGCATGGTCCTGGTACCAAAACAGATATATTGACCAAAGGAACAGAATAGAGGCCTCAGAAATAACACCACATATCTACAACCTTCTGATCTTTGACAAACCTGACAAAACAAGCAATGGGGAAAGAATTCCCTATTTAATAAGCGGTGTTGGGAAAATTGGCTGGCCACATGCAGAAAGCTGAAACTGGATCCCTTCCTTAAACCTTACACAAAATTAACTCAAGATGGATTAAAGACTTACACATAAGACCTAAAACCATAAAATCCCTAGAAGAAAACATAGGCAATGCCATTTAGGACATAGGCATGGGCAAAGACTTTATGACTAAAACTCCAAAAGCAATTGCAATAAAAGCCAAAATTGACAAATGGGATCTAATTAAACTGAAAAGCTTCTGCATAGCAAAAGAAACTATCATCACAGTGAACAGACAACCTACTGAATGGGAGAACATTTTGCAATCTATTCATCTGACAAAGGACTAATATCCAGAATCTACAAAGAACTTAAATTTACAAGAAAAAAACAAACAACCCCATAAAACAGTGGGCAAAGGATATGAACAGACATTTCTCAAAACAAGACATTTATGCAGCTAACAAACATATGAATCAAAGCTCATCATCACAGGTCATTAGAGAAACGCAAATCTAAACCACAATGAGATACCATCTCACGCCAGTTAGAATGGCGATCACAAAAAAGTCAGGAAATGAGATGCTG
>NW_016905474.1:0-1071 GCF_001698545.2 Rhinopithecus bieti | reverse complement strand
GCGTGTCCATCACGTGCATCTTGGGCTGTGTTCAGTAGCAATGGGACAAAAGGACAGGACACCTCCCATTCCTGCCCCAGGTGAAGATTCCTCTCGGTTCATTCCCCATTCTAAAGAAACTGCCCAGAGTTGCTTTCCATTCCAGGCTTTTCTCTCACTCTCTTGAGAATCTGGCCCTGGACCCATCCAGCTTCATGCGAGTCAGCTCCTTTAGATGGAACTGCAGATTCCCAAAGCCCAAAATGTCCCAGCTTGGGGCATTTACACTCCACCACTCTCACCTGGAGCCCCACACCCTCACCCGTCTCTTACATTTCCTCTACATCTTACAGGACTTCTCGCCACCTTAATTATACGACTATAGCTCCTAGACTCTACAACCCTATGGGTAGGCGTGAGTCTGGCTTACCCTATCATCTCCACTACTAACCCAGGGCCTTCCACAGAGCGGATGCTGAGTGAATGGAAAAGAAATGACCCAGTGAACAGGAAGAATTATTTATTCAGATTTAATTTCTCTTGCATTCTCAAAGAAGCCAAGGAAATCCAGGTATGCATATTTGTTTGATTTTACAGAATAGACTGAGGTATAAGGCAAGAATTAACTATCTTTTAATGTATTGAGTTGTTTATCTTTTGCATGTTATTGCTAATTCGCTCACAATTTTAAGCAAATACTTTTCCACTGCTGTTATTATATCACAATTCACAAAATGGAATGGATTTCCCAATCTGAATAAAAAACACGACTCTTGCTCCTAAACTATATAAACAGCACTATGTGTGACTACTGTCATTCACAAACGTGGATGCTGAAGTTCATTCAACCACCCGTTAAAAGGAACATTTGAACAATTCCAACAGGAAACAAAGATAAATCTCCAAGTCATCCAATAGAACAGAAGCCCACTACTAAGAATGCTGACTGCTCTCTTCAAAGAGTGAAGAATGGGCCTCATGTCACACGAGGCAGTGGAAACTAACGGATGGGGCCCTGGAAGGTGCACTGGCCCAGACCCCTCCCACTGGCCCTGGCTGCAACGGGTGCTCGGACTCACTCTTCCCCATCTC
>NW_016905473.1:0-290 GCF_001698545.2 Rhinopithecus bieti | reverse complement strand
TTTTTTTTTTTTTTTTTTTTTTTTGAGACGATGTCTCGCTCTGTTGCCCAGGCTGGAGTGCAGTGGCGCGATCTCGGCTCACTGCAAGCTCCACCTCCCGGGTTCACGCCATTCTCCTGCCTCAGCCTCCCGAGTAGCTGGGACCACAGGCGCCCGCCACCACGCCCGGCTAATTTTTGTATTTTTAGTAGAGACGGGGTTTCGCTTTGTTAGCCAGGATGGTCTGGATATCCTGACCTCTTGATCTACCCATCTCGGCCTCCTAAATGCTGGGATTACAGGCTTGAGCC
>NW_016905472.1:0-645 GCF_001698545.2 Rhinopithecus bieti | reverse complement strand
AAATTCTTTCAGAAAATAGAGCGGGAAAGAACACCTCTCAATTTGTTTGATGAGGCTAGCAATAACCAGATACCAAAATCTAACAAAGATGTTACAAGTAAATAAATAGATACATAAATAAATAATGCCAAACCTCAGTATCTTAATTCAGTGAAGATCTGTTTTCCAAAGCGGGTCCTAAGGAAGACTTTGCTCATCATAGACCTCAGGGACCAGGCTGAGGAAACTTCCGTCTCGGCAGGTGCTTCCACTATGATTAAGACAGAGACAGGGACATTGTGAATTGCACGTTGACTCTGAAAGCTTCTGTCCTGAAATGACAGGTGTCATTTACTCTCATCTTCATAACCATGTCCCAAGGAGGTGGGAAAGTCCTAACATGTTCTTGGAAGGAGAGGAGAAGGAAGAGCTGTTATCTCAAGGGTCACAAATGTATATATGGTAACAGAAGAGCCTAAATAACTAACACACAGCCCAGGCAACATGGTGAAACCCCATCTCTACAAAAGATACAAAAGTAGCCAGGTGTGGTGGCATGCACTTGTTGTCCCAGCTACTCGGGAGGCTGAGGTGGGAGGGTCACTTGAGCCCAGGAGGCAGAGGCTGCAGTGAGCTGAGATTGCACCACTGCACTCCAGCCTGAGT
>NW_016905471.1:0-644 GCF_001698545.2 Rhinopithecus bieti | reverse complement strand
TGTCTATTATTGTTGTATAGGAATTCTTGGGATTTTGCACGTTGATTTTCTACCCTGAGACTTTGCTGACATTGCTTATCAACCTAAGGAGATTTTGGGCCGAGACACTGGGGTTTTGTAAATACACAATAATGTCATCTGCAAACTGGGACAATTTGACTTCCTCTTTTCCTAATTGAATACCCTTTATTTCTTTCTCCTGCCTGATTACCCTGGCCAGAACTTCCAGACTATGTTGAATAGGACTAATGAGAGAGGGCATCCCTGTCTTGTGCCAGTTTTCAAAGGGAATGCTTCCAGCTTTTGCCCATTCAGTATGATATTGGCTGTGGGTTTGTCATAAATAGCTCTCATTATTTCGAGACACATTCCTTCATTACCTAGTTTATTGAGAGTTTTAGCATGAAGGGCCGTTGAATTTTGTTCAAGGCCTTTTCTGCATCTATTGAGATAATCGTGGTTTTGGTCTTTGGTTCTGTTTATATGATGGATTATGTTTATTGATTTGCGTATGTTGAACCAGCCTTGCATCCCAGGGATGAAGCCAACTTGATTGTGGTGGATACGCTTTTGATATGCTGCTGGATTCGGTTTGTCAGTATTTTGTTGAGGATTTTTGCATTGATGTTCATCAGGCATATTGG
>NW_016905470.1:0-266 GCF_001698545.2 Rhinopithecus bieti | reverse complement strand
GCGGTGGCTCAAGCCTGTAATCCCAGCACTTTGGGAGGCCGAGACGGGCGGATCACGAGGTCAGGAGATCGAGACCATCCTGGCTAACACGGTGAAACCCCGTCTCTACTAAAAATACAAAAACTAGCCGGGCGAGGTGGCGGGCGCCTGTAGTCCCAGCTACTCGGGAGGCTGAGGCAGGAGAATGGCGTAAACCCGGGAGGCGGAGCTTGCAGTGAGCTGAGATCCGGCCACTGCACTCCAGCCTGGGCGACAGAGCGAGACTC
>NW_016905469.1:0-3467 GCF_001698545.2 Rhinopithecus bieti | reverse complement strand
TTTGAAGTCAGGTAGTATGATGTCTCCAGCTTTGTTCTTTTGCTTTTAGCCAAGGATTGTCTGGCTATCTGAGCTCTTCTTTGCTTCCATATGAAATTTAAAGTATTTTTTTCCAATTCTGTGAAGAAAGTCAATGGTAGCTTGATGGGGAGCATTGAATCCATAAATACTTTGGGCAGCATGGGCATTTTCACAAAACTGATATTTCCTATCCATGAGCATGGAATGTTTTCCATTTGTTTGTGTCCTCTATTATTTCCTTGAACAGTGGTTTGTAGTTCTCCTTGAAGAGGTCCTTCACATCACTTGTAAGTTGGATTCCTAGGTATTTTATTCTCTTTGAAGCAATTGTGAATGGAAGTTCATTCATGATTTGGCTCTCTGTTTGTCTGTTACTGGTGTATAGGAATGCTTGTGATTTTGAATATTGCTTCTGTACTGCTGAGATGTTACTGAAGTTGCTTATCAGCTTAAAGAGATTTTGGGTGGAAACTATGGTGTTTTCTAAATGTAAAGTATTGTCGTCTGCAAGCAAAGACAATTTGACTTTCTCTCTTCCTGTTTGAATACACTTTATTTCTTTCTCTTGCCTGATTGCCCAGACCAGAATTTCCAATATTATGTTGAATAGGAGTGGTGAGAGAGGGGATCCTTGTCTCGTGCCAGTTTTCAAAGGGAATGCTTCCAGCTTTTGCCCATTCAGTATGATATTGGCTGTGTGTTTGTCATAAATAGTTCTTATTATTTTGAGATATATTCCAACAATACCTAGTTTATTGAGAGTTTTAGCATAACGAGGCGTTGAATTGTATTGAAGGAATTTTCTGCAACTATTGGGATAATCATGTGGTTTTGTGATTGGTTCCCTTTATGTCATAGATTACATTTATTGATTTGTGTATGTTGAACCAGCCTTGCTTGCATCCCAGGGATGAAGCCAACTTGATCATGGTGGATAAGCTTTTGATCTGTCACTGGATTAGGTTTGCCAGTATTTTATGGAAGATTTTCGCATTGATGTTCACCAGGGATATTGGTCTGAAATTTTGTTTTGTTGTTGTTGTTATTGTTGTTGTTGTTGTTGTGTCTCTGCCAGGTTTTGGTATCAGGATGATTCTGACCTCATAAAATGAGTTAGGGAGGAGTCCCTCTTTTCTATTGTTTGGAATAATTTCAGAAGGAATGTTACCAACTCCTCTTTGTACCTCTGGCAGAATCCAGCTGTGAATCCGTCTGGTCCTGGGCTTTTTTTGGTTGGTAGGCTATTAGTTACTGCCTCAATTTCAGAACTTGTTATTGGTCTATTCAGGGATTTGACTTGTTCCTGGTTTAGTCTTTGGAGGGTGTATGTCTCCAGGAATGTATCCATTTCTTCCAGATTTTCTAGTTTATTTGAATAGAAGTGTTTATAGTATTCTCTGATGGTAGTTTGTATTTCTGTGGGATGAGTGGTGATATCCCCTTTACCGTTTTTTTATTGTGTCTATTTTCTTCTTCTTTCTTTTCTTCTTTATTAGTCTACATAGCGCTCTATCTATTTTGTTGATCTTTTCAAAAAACCAGCTCCTGGATTCATTAATTTTTTAAAGGGTTTTTTGTGTCTCTATCTCCTTCAGTTCTGCTCTGATCTTAGTTATTTCTTGTCTTCTGCTAGCTTTTGAATTTGTTTGCACTTGTTTTATTCTTTTAATTGTGACGTTAGGGTGCTGACTTTAGATCTTTCCCGCTTTCTCTTGTGGGCATTTAGTGCTATAAATTTCCCTCTAAACACTGCTTTAGCTGTGTCCACAATTCTGGAATATTGTGTCTCTGTTCTCATTGGTTTCAAAGAACTTTGTTGTTTCCGCCTTCATGTCGTTATTTACCCAGTAGTCATTCAGGAGCAGGTTGTTCAGTTTCCATGTAGTTTTGTGGTTTTGAGTGAGTTTCTTAATCCGAAATTCTAGTTTGATTGCATTGTGGTCTGAGAGACTGTTTGTTATGATTTCCATTCTTTTCCATTTGCTGAGGAGTATTTTACTTCAAATTATGTTGTCAATTTTAGAATAAGTGCAATGTGGTGCTAAGAAAATGTATATTCTGTTGATTTGGGGTGGAGAGTTCTGTAGATGTCTATTAGGCCACTTGGTCCAGAGCTGAGTTCAAGTCCTGAATATTCCTGTTAATTTTCTGTCTTGTGATCTGTCTAATATTGACAGTGGGGTGTTAAAGTCTCCCACGATTATTGTGTGGGAGTCTAAGTCTCTTTGTAGGTCTCTAAGAACCTGCTTATGAATCTCAGTGCTCCTGTATTGGGTGCATATATATTTAGGATAGCTCTTGTTGCATTGATTTCTTTACCATTATATAATGCCCTTCTTTGTCTTTTTTGATCTTTGTTGTTTTAAAGTCTGTATTATCAGAGACTAGGATCGCAATCTCTGCTTTTTTTTTGCTTTCCATTTGCTTGGTAAATATTCCTCTATCCCTTTATTTTGAGCCTATATGTGTCTTTGCACATGAGATATATCTCCTGAATACAGCACACCAATGGGTCTTGACACTTTATCCAATTTTCAGTCTGTGTCTTTTAATTGGGGCATTTAGCCGATTTACATTTAAGGTTAATATTGTTAATGTGTGAATTTGATCCTTACATTATGATGCTAGCTGGTTATTTTGCCTGTTAGTTGATGCAGTTTCTTCATAGTGTCGATGGTCTTTATAATTTAGTATGTTTTGCAGTGACTGGTACCAGTTTTCCTTTCCATATTTAATGCTTCCTTCAGGAGCTCTTTAAGACAGGCCTGGTGGTGACAAGATCTCTCATCATGCGCTTGTCTGTAAAGGATTTTATTTTCCTTTGCTTATGAATCTTAGTTTGGCTGGATATGAAATTCTAGGTTGAAAATTCTTTTCTTTAAGAATGTTAAATACTGGCCCCACTCTCTTCTGGCTTAGACAGTTTCTGCAGAAATATCTGCTGTTAGTTTGATGGGCTTCCTTTTGTGGGTAACACGACCTTTCTCTCTGGCTGCCCTTAACATTTTTTTCTTCATTTCAACCTTAGTGAATCTGACAATTATGTGCCTTGCAGTTGCTGTACTCAAGGAGTATCTTTTGGTGCTCTCTGTATTTCCTGAATTTGAAGGTTGGCCTGTCTTGCTAGGTTGGGGAAGTTTTCCTGGATAATATCCTGAAGAGTGGTTTCCAACTTGGTTCCATTCTCCTCATCACTTTCAGGTACACCAATCAAACGTAGGTTCAGTCTTTTGACAGTCCCATATCTCTTGGAGGGTTCATTCGTTCCTTTTCATTCTTTTTTCTCTAATCTTGTCTTCACACTTTATTTCATTATGTTGATTTTAATCTCTAATATCCTTTCTTCCACTTCATTGATTCAGCTATTGATACTTATGTATGTGTCACGAAGTTCTTGTGCTATGTTTTCTAGCTCCATCAGGTTATTTATGTTCTTTTCCAAACTG
>NW_016905468.1:0-669 GCF_001698545.2 Rhinopithecus bieti | reverse complement strand
TGGAGGTTGAGATCTGAGAACGGACAGACTGCCTGCTCAAGTGGGTCCCTGACCCCTGAGTAGCCTAACTGGGAGACATCCCCCACTAGGTGCATACTGACACCTCACACCTCACACTTCACACGGCGGGGTACCCTGCTGATTTGAAGCTTACAGAGTAAGAATCAGACAACAACCCTCGCTGTTCAGCAATATTCTATCTTCTGCAGCCTTCGCTGCTGATACCCAGGCAAACAGGGTCTGGAGTGGATCTCAAACAAACTCCAACAGACCTACAGCTGAGGGCCCTAATTGTTAGAAGGAAAACTAACAAACAGAAAGGACACCCACACCAAAACCCCATCAGTACGTCATCATCGTCAAAGACCAAAGGGAGATAAAACCACAAAGATGGGGAAAAGCAGTGCAGAAAAGCTGGAAATTCAAAATTCTGAGCGCATCTCCCCTCCAAAGGAATGCAGCTCATAGTCAGCAATGGAACAAAGCTGGATGGAGAATGACTTTGATGAGTCGAGAGAAGGAGGCTTCAGTAGATCAAACTTCTCAGAGCTAAAGGAGGAACTACGTAACCAGAGCAAAGAAACTAAAACCCTTGAAAATATATTTGATGAATGGCTAACTAGAATAACCACTGTAGAGACGTCCTTAAAAGAATTGACAGAGATGAAA
>NW_016905467.1:0-1046 GCF_001698545.2 Rhinopithecus bieti | reverse complement strand
TGCTGAGGAGTGTTTTACTTCCAACTATGTGGTGAATTTTGGAATAAATGCGATGTGGTGTTGAGAAGAATGCATATTCTGTTGATTTGGGGTGTAGAGTTCTGTAAATGTCGATTAGGTCTACTTGATCCAGAGCTGAGTTCAAGGCCTGGATATCCTTGTTACATTTCTGTCTCTTTGATCTGTCTAATATTGACAGTGGGGTGTTAAAATCTCACATTATTATTGTGTGGGAGTCTAAGTCTCTTTTAGGTCTCTAAGGACTTGCTTTATGAATCTGGGTGCTCCTGTTTTGGGTGCATATATATTTAGGATAGTTAGCTCTTCTTGTTGCATTGATCCCTTTACCATGATGTAATAACCTTCTTTGTCTCTTTTGATCTCTGTTGGTTTAAAGTCTGTTTTATCAGAGACCAGGATTGCAACCCCTGCTTTTGTTTTGCTTTATATTTGCTTGGTAGATCTTCCTCCATCCCTCTATTTTGAGTCTATGTGTGTCTTTAAATGTGAGATGGTCTCCTGAATACAGCACACTACTGGGTCTTGACTCTTTATCCAATTTGCCACTCTGCTTCTTTTAATTGGAACATTTAGCCCATTTACATTTAAGGTTAATATTGTTATGTGTGAACTTGATCCTGTCATTATGATGTTAGCTGGTTATTTTGCTTGTTAGTTGATGCAGTTGCTTCCTAGCATTGATGTTCTTTACATTTTGGCATGCTTTTGCAGTGGCTTGTACCGGTTGTTCCTTTCCATGTTTAGGACTTCCTTCAGGAGCTCTTGTAGGGCAAGCCTGGTGGTGACAAAATCTCTCAACATTTGCTTCTCTGTAAAGGATTTTATTTCTCCTTCATTTATGAAACTTCGTTTGGCTGGATATGAAATTCTGGGTTGAAAATTCTTTTCTCTAAGATTGTTGCATATTGGCCCCACTCTTCTGGCTTGTAGAGTTTCTGCCTAGACATCTGCTGTTAGTCTGATGGGCTTTCCTTTGTGGGTAATCTGACCTTTTCTCTGGGTACCCTTGACATTTTTTCCTTCAT
>NW_016905466.1:0-672 GCF_001698545.2 Rhinopithecus bieti | reverse complement strand
AATCTGGGTGCTCTTGTATTGGGTGCATATATATTTAGGACAATTAGCTCTTCCTTTTGAGTTGATCCTTTTACCATTATGTAATGGCCTTCTTTGTCTCTTTTGATCTTTGTTTTAAAGTCTGTTTTATCAGAGACTAGGATTGCAACCACTGCTTGTTTTTTGCTTTCCATTTTCTTAGTAGATCTTCCTCCATCCCTTTATTTTAAGCCTATGTGTGTCTCTGCATGTGAGATGGGTCTGCTGAATACAGCACACCAATGGATCTTGACTCTTTATCTAATTTGCCATTCTGTGTCTTTTAATTGGGGCATTTAGCCCATTTACATTTAAGGTTAATATTGTTATGTGTGAATTTGATCCTGTCATTATGATGTTAGCTGGTTATTTTGCCCATTAATTGGTGCAGTTTCTTCATAGCATCGATGGTCTTTACCATTTGGCATGTTTTGCAGTGGCTGGTATGGGTTGTTCTTTTCCATGTTGAGTGCTTCCTTCAGGAGCTCTTGTATGGCAGGCTTGGTGGTGACAAAATCTCTAGACATTTGCTTGTCTGTAAAGAATGTTATTTCCCTTTCACTTATGAAGCTTAGTTTGGCTGGATATGGGATTCTGGATTGAGCATTCTTTTCTCTAAGAATGTTGAATATTGGCCCCCACTCTCTTCTGGCT
>NW_016905465.1:0-1048 GCF_001698545.2 Rhinopithecus bieti | reverse complement strand
ATAAATTTCCCTCTAAACACTGCTTTAGCTGTGTCCCAGAGATTCTGGTACGTTGTGTCCTTGTTCTCATTGGTTTCAAAGAATTTATTTATTTTGCCTGAATTTCATTATTTATTTACCCAGTAATCATTCAGGAGCAGGTTGTTCAGTTTCCATGTAGTTGTGCAGTTTTGAATGACTTTCTTACTCTAGAGTTCTAATTTGGTTGCACTGTGGTCTGAGAGACAGTTTGTTGTGATTTCTGTTCTTTTGCATTTGCTGAGTAGTATTTTACTTCCAATTATGTGGCCAATTTTAGAATAAGTGCGATGTGGTGCTGAGAAGAATGTATGTTCTGTTGATTTGGGGTGGAGCATTCTGTAGATGTGTATTATGTCCATTTGGTCCAGAGCTGAGTTTCAGTCCTGAATATCCTTGTTAATTTTCTGTCTTACATCTAATATTGACAGTGGGATGTTAAAAGTCTCCCAATGTTATTGTGTGGGAGTCTAAGTCTCTTTGTAGGTCTCTAAGAACTTGCTTTATGAACCTGGGTGCTCCTGTATTGGGTGTATATATATATTTAGGATAGTTAGCTCTTCTTGTTGCTTTGATCCCCTTACTACATGTAATGCCCTTCTTTGTCTTTTTTGATCTTTGTTGGTTTCAAGTCTGTTTTATCAGAGACTAGGATTGCAACCCCTGCTTTTTTTTCTTCTTCTGTTTTTTTGCTTTCCATTTGCTTGGTAAATCTTCCTCCTTCCCTTTATTTTGAGCCTATGTGTGTCTTTGCACATGAGATGGGTCTCCTGAATACAGCACACTGATGGGTCTTGACTCTTTATCCAATGTGCCAGTCTGTGTCTTTTAATTGGGGCATTTAGCCTGTTTACATTTAAGGCTAATATTGTTATGTGTGAATGTGATCCTGTCATTATGATGGTAGCTGGTTATTTTGCCTATTAGTTGATGCAGTTTCTTCATAGTGCTAACGGTTTTACATTTTGGTATTTTTTTGCAGTGGCTGGTACTGGCTTTTCCTTTCCGTATTTAGTGCTTCCTTCAGGAG
>NW_016905464.1:0-463 GCF_001698545.2 Rhinopithecus bieti | reverse complement strand
AATCAGTATATCAAAGAGGTATCTACACTCCTATGTTTGTTGCAGCACTGTTTACAATAGCTAAGATTTGAAGGCCACGTAAGTGTCCATCAACAGATGAATGGATAAAGAAAATGTGGTACATATACACAATGGAGTACTATTCAACCATAAAAAAGAATGAGATCCTGTCATTTGCAACAACATGGATGGAACTAGAGGTCATTATGTTAAGTGAAATAAGCCAGGCACAGAAAGACAAACATCGCTGTTCCCACTTATTTGTGGGAGCTAAAATCAAAACAACTGAACTCATGGAGCTATAGAGTAGAATAATGGTCACCAGATGCTGAGAAGGGTAGTGGGGTTTGGGCGGTGGAAATGGAGATGGTTAATGTATAAAAAACATAGTTAGAACAAATAAGAGTTTTGGTTGCAAAGCAGGGTGATTATATTCAATAATAATTTATTGTACATAATAAAA
>NW_016905463.1:0-268 GCF_001698545.2 Rhinopithecus bieti | reverse complement strand
GATCACATATGGATGTTTAAATATTTTGATAGCTATTCAATGTTTGTTTCCTCTGTTATGATTTTTTTTTTAATTTATTTATTTATTTATTTATTTATTTATTTTATTATACTTTAAGTTCTAGGGTACATGTGCATAACGTGCAGGTTTGTTACATATGTATACTTATGCCATGTTGGTGTGCTGCACCCATCAACTCGTCAGCACCCATCAATTCATCATTTATATCTTGTATAACTCCCCAATGCAAGCCCTCCCTCCTCCCCCC
>NW_016905462.1:0-465 GCF_001698545.2 Rhinopithecus bieti | reverse complement strand
GATTAATGCAACAAGAAGAGATAACTATCCTAAGTCTATATACACCCAGTACAGGAGCACCCAGATTCATAAAGCAAGTTCTCAGAGATGCACAAAGAGTCTTAGACTCCCACACAATACTAGTGGGAGACTTTAAAACCCCACTGTCAACATTAGATCAATGAGACAGAAAACTAACAAGGATATCCAGGACTTGAACTCAGCTCTGGACCAAGTGGACCTAATAGACATCTACAGAACTCTCCACCTCAGATCAACAGAATATACATTCTTCTCAGCACCACATTGCACTTATTCTAAAATTGACCACATAATTGGAAGTAAAACACTCCTCAGCAAATGCAAAAGAATGAAAATCATAACAGTCTCTCACATCACAGTGCAATCAAATTAGAACTCAGGATTAAGAAACTCACTCAAAACTGCACAACTACATGGAAACTGAGCAACCTGTTCCTGAATGAC
>NW_016905461.1:0-269 GCF_001698545.2 Rhinopithecus bieti | reverse complement strand
GTATGTGTTGGCCGGGCGCGGTGGCTCAAGCCTGTAATCCCAGCACTTTGGGAGGCCGAGACGGGCGGATCACGAGGTCAGGAGATCGAGACCATCCTGGCTAACATGGTGAAACCCCGTCTCTACTAAAAATACAAAAAACTAGCCAGGCGAGGTGGCGGGTGCCTGTAGTCCCAGCTACTCAGGAGGCTGAGGCAGGAGAATGGCGTGAACCCGGGAGGCGGAGCTTGCAGTGAGCCGAGATTGCGCCACTGCACTCCAGTCTGGGC
>NW_016905460.1:0-669 GCF_001698545.2 Rhinopithecus bieti | reverse complement strand
ACAACCACTATGGAAAACAGTGTAGAAATTCCTTAAAGAACTAAAAGTAGATCTAACATTTGATCCAGCAATCCCATTACTGGTTATCTACCCAGAGGAAAAGAAGTCATTATACCAAAAGATACTTGCACATGCATGATTTTAGCAGCACAATTCACAATTGCAAAATATGCAACCAGCCCAGATGCCCATTATGGATAAAGAAACTGTGGTACATGTATACTATAGGATACTACTCAGCCATAAAAGGAATGAAATAATGACATTCGCAGCAACCTGCATGAAACTGAAGACCATTATTCTAAGTGTAACTCAGTAATGGAAAACCAAACATTGTATGTTCTCACTCATAAGTGGGATCTAAGCTATGAAGATGCAAAAGTGTAAGAATGATACAATGGACTTTGGGGACATGGGGGGAAGAGCGGGAGGGGATGAGGGATAAAAGACCACACACTGGGTGCAGTGTACACTGCTTGGGTGATGGGTGCATCAAAATCTCAGAAATCGCCACTGAAGAACTTATCCATGGAACCAACCACCTGTTTCCCCAAAACCTATTGAAATAAATACTTTTTTAAAAAATCAAGAGTAAAAGAGAAAGAGAATAAACTTCAAAATGTTCTCACCACAAAATGTGTTAAGTATTTGAGGTGAGGGATGTGCTAA
>NW_016905459.1:0-666 GCF_001698545.2 Rhinopithecus bieti | reverse complement strand
TTGATTGAGTCGGTTATTGAAGCTTGTCCATTTTCACATAGTTCTCATGTTATGGTTTTCATCTCTATCAGTTATTTTGAGGTCTTCTCTGCATTGATTATTCTAGTTATTCATTTATCCATTCTTTTTTCTAAAACTAAGGTTTTAGTTTCTTTGCACTGGTTACGTAGTTCCTCCTTTAGTTCTGAGAAGTTTGATCAACTGAAGCCTTCTTCTCTCAACTCGTTAAAGTCATTCACTCTCCCGCTTTGTTCCACTGCTAGCAATGAGCTGCGTTCCTTTGGAGGGGAGATACGCTCTGAGTTTTGAATTTCCATCTTTTCTGCACTGCTTTTCCCCATCTTTATGGTTTTATCTGCCTTTGGTTTTGATGATGGTGACGTACTGACGGGGTTTTGGTGTGGATGTCCTTTCTGTTTCTTAGTTTTCCTTCTAACAGTCAGGACCCTCAGCTGTAGGTCTGTTGGAGTTTGCTTGAGGTCCACTCCAGACCCTGTTTGCCTGGGTATCAGCAGCGGAGGCTGCAGAAGATAGACTATTGCTGAATAGTGAGTGGTGTTGTCTGATTCTGTCTCTGGAAGCTTCGTCTCAGGGGTGTACCCCGCCGTGTGATATGTGAGGTGTTGTTCTGCACCTAGTGGGTGATGTCTCCCAGTTAGGCTACTC
>NW_016905458.1:0-669 GCF_001698545.2 Rhinopithecus bieti | reverse complement strand
GGTTAGAACGCACAGTCTAACCTAATGCCCGTTGGCCTTAAAGAGAGCAGGAGTATGGGCCAGAGTGGCCAGGTGAGTGGTTTGCTGGGAAAACGGTTATAGGACAAGTAACTAAAGGGGACTCAGGTCAAAGCAGGTGACCCGGATGAGTTAGGATGGAGCAGGTGAGCAGGGGAGAGCAGGTGACCCGGGGAACAGATGTGAACTGTCAGTCCTCTGAGCCCATGCCTGCCTGTAGACATCCAGATGGCCTGAAGCAAGTGAAGAATCGCAAAAGAAGTGAAAATGGCCGGTTCCTGCCTTAACTGAGGACATTCCACCATTGTGATTGGTTCTTGCCCCAGCTTAACTTCCTGGGTCCGAAGCTCCCCACTGAGCACCTTGTGATCCCACCCCTGCCTGCAAGAGAAAACCCCTTTGTAATTTTCCATCATTCACCCACATCCCACATCCTAGAAACCCGCCCAACCCTATCTCCCTTCAGTGGCTCTCCTGGGACACAGCCCGCCTGCACCCAGGTGAAATGATCAGCTTTGTTGCTCACACAGAGCCTGTTTGGTGGTCTGGTCACACGGACGCACGTGACATGAACTACTGATTAAAACTGGTGGAAAAGTTGTTTATCGCAACTGCGAGGAAGTTAGACTTTAAAATTCAGAACAAAGACTG
>NW_016905457.1:0-1866 GCF_001698545.2 Rhinopithecus bieti | reverse complement strand
CCCTTTCTTTCCATATTGTAGCATGGACATGTAGGATTAGATAGGTATACTTGCTATCTGTATACACATTTATTCTTTTCCCTTTCTCAGTTCTAAGGCATAGGTAAGTGCCACTAGTTCTGCTAACTGGGCACTGGTCCTTGAGGGGAAGAGGCTTACTTTCAAGCATGGTTACATCACTAACTATGGCATAACCTGCCCTTTGTATCCCATTCTCCACAAATGAACTTCCATCAGTATATAGGTTAAGGTCAGGATTAGCTAAGGGGACTTCTAAGAGATCATCTTGGGCAGCATAAGTCTGGACTATAATTTGGTGGCAGTCATGCTCGATCGGTTCCCCATCATCTGGGAGAAAAGTGGCAGGGTTGAGGGCCATGTATGTACGCATTTGAAGCACCGGTCCCTCAAGGAGTAGCTCCTGGTATCTAAGTAGGTGGTTGTCTGATAGCCGTAAACTTCCTTTGGCACCTAGTGTGCCATTTACATCATGGGTAGTCCAGACAGTGAGATCCTTTCCTTGTATTATCTTGATAGCCTCTGACACTAAGACAGCCACCACCACAACTACCCGTAAACAGTGAGGCCAGCCTTTTGCTACCACATCAATTTCCTTACTTAGGTATACCACTGGTTGTGGGGTTCTCCCACGAGTCTGAATAAGGACTCCAAGAGCTATACCTGCTCTCTCTGTGACATGTAGAGAGAAGTTTTGTCCTGTAGGAAGGCTTAAAGCTGGAGCTTGTACTAGGGCCTGCTTTAAAGTTTTGAAGGCTGTTTCTGCCTCTGGCTCCCATTCTACTAGATGAGTATTTGCCCTCTGGGTTTCCTTGATTAAAGTATAGAGGGACCTGGCTATCTCGCTGTATCTGGGGATACATAGTCGGCAAAGGCCAGTGATTCCAAGGAACCGCCACAACTGTTTTAATGTCTTAAGGTGAGGATAAGCCAGTATAGGCTGTATTCATTTCTTGCTGAGGACTCTGGTCCCTCTGGCTAATATTAGGCCTAAATACTTGAACTGCTGTAGGCATAGCTAGGCCTTTGACCTAGGCACCTTGTACCCTTGATTAGCTAGAAAGTTCAAGAGATCTAGAGTAGCCTGCTGACATGAAGCTTCTGAACTGGTAGCCAAAAGTAAATCATTCACATACTGAAGGACCAGAGTGCCTGGACTTGAGAAGTGGCCTAGATCTTGGGCCAGTGCCTGACCAAACAGATGAGAGCTATCCCTAACCCTTGGGGCAAGACCGTCCACGTAAGTTGGGATGTGTCTGTGGGATCCTCAAAGGCAAAGAGAAACTGGGAGTCAGAGTGCAGGAGATAGAAAAGGCATCCTTGAGGTCCAGAACAGTGAACCATTCTGCTGCTTCTGCTATTTGACAGAGCAAGATATAGGGGTTGGGTACAACTGGATATAGAGGAATTACTGCCTCATTGATGAGCCTAAGATCTTGCACTAGTCTCCACTGACCATTTGGTTTTGTGCTCCTAGAATTGGGATGTTGCAGGGACTGCTGCATTTCCTTACTAAACCTTGAGCTTTTAAATGTTTAACAATATCCTGTAATCCTTTATGAGCTTCAGGCCTTAAGGGATATTGCCTTTGGTAAGGAAAAGTGTTGGCATCTTTTAACCTGATTTGGACTGGGTGGGCAATTTTGCCCTTCCAAACTGTCCTTTGAATGCCCAGACTTCAGGGTTGATTCCCTCCTCAAGTAGGAGACAACAAATGGGTAACTTGTTCCCCATATTCATGTGGATAATAGCTCCTGCCTTGACTAATGTATCCCTCCCTGATAAGGATCTGGGACTTTCAGGCACAAGAAAGGCATGTGAAAAGAGCAAAGTCTCCCAATTACAACT
>NW_016905456.1:0-264 GCF_001698545.2 Rhinopithecus bieti | reverse complement strand
GGGCGGATCACGAGGTCAGGAGATCGAGACCATCCTGGCTAACACGGTGAAACCCCGTCTCTACTAAAAATACAAAAAATTAGCCGGGCGAGGTGGCAGGCGCCTGTAGTCCCAGCTACTCGGGAGGCTGAGGCAGGAGAATGGCGTGAACCCGGGAGGCGGAGCTTGCAGTGAGCTGAGATCCGGCCACTGCACTCCAGCCTGGGCGACAGAGCGAGACTCCGTCTCAAAAAAAAAAAAAAAAAAAGAAAAAAAAAAAGAAGA
>NW_016905455.1:0-1048 GCF_001698545.2 Rhinopithecus bieti | reverse complement strand
ATCTTTGTTGGTTTAAAATCTGTTTTATCAGAGACCAGGATTGTAATCCCTGCTCTTTTTTTGCTTTCCATTTGCTTGGTAGATCCTCCTCCATCCCTTTATTTTGAGCTTATGTGTGTCTCTGCAAGTGAGATGGGTCTCCTGAAAACTGTACACTGATGAGTCTTAACTCTTTATCCAATTTGCCTGTCCGTGTCATTTAATTGGGGCATGTAGCCCATTTACATTTAAGGTTAATATTGTTATGTGTGAATTGGATCCCGTCAGCATTATGTTACCTGGTTATTTTGCTTGTTAATTGATGCAGTGCCTTCACAGCATCGATGGTCTTTACACTTTGGCATGTTTTGCAGTGGCTGGTACTGGTTGTTCCTTTCCATGTTTACTGCTTCCTTCAGGAGCTCTTGTAAGACAGGCCTGGTGTTAACAAAACTCTTAGCATTTGCTTGTATGTAAAGGATTTTATTTCTTCACTTATGAAGCTTAATTTGGTTGGATATGAAATTCTAGGTGGAAAGTTCTTTAAGAATGTTGAATATTTGTCCACACTCTCTTCTGGCTTGTAGGGTTTCTGCTGAGAGATCCACTGTTAGTCTGATAGGCTTCCCTTTGTGGGTAATGCAACCTTTCTATCTGTCTGTCCTTAACATTTTTTCCTTCATTTCAACCTTGGTGAATCTGACAATCATGTGTCTTGGGGTTGTTCTTCTCGAGGATTATCTCTGTGGTGGTCTCTGTATTTCCTGAATTTGAATGTTGACCTGCCTTGCTAGGTTGGGGAAGTTCTCCTGGATAATATCCTGAAGAGTGTTTTCTAATTTGGTTCCATTCTTTCCATCACTTTCAGGTACACCAATGCAATGTAGATTTGGTCTTTTCAAATAGTCCCATATTTCTTGGAGGCTTTGTTTTTTTCTTTTCACTCTTTTTTCTCTAATCTTGTCTTCTTGCTTTATTTCATTAATTTGATCTTCAATCACTGGTATCCTTTCTTTTGCTTGATCAAATTGGCTATTGAAGCTTGTGCATGCTTCACAAAGTTCTTGTG
>NW_016905454.1:0-287 GCF_001698545.2 Rhinopithecus bieti | reverse complement strand
AAGAGGAAGAATCGGTCAGGCATGGTGGCTCACGCTTGTAATCCCAGCACTTTGGGAGGCTAAGACAGGCGGATCACGAGGTCAGGAGATCGAGACCATCCTGGCCAACATAATGAAACTCCGTCTCTACTAAAATACAACAATTAGCCAGGTGTGGTGGCACGTGCCTGTAATCCCAGCTACTCAGGAGGCTGAGTCAGGAGAATCCCATGAACCAGGAAGTCAGAGGTTGCAGTGTGCCGAGATCCCCCCCCCCCCCCCACCTGGGGGGCAAAGGGGCCTTTTCT
>NW_016905453.1:0-648 GCF_001698545.2 Rhinopithecus bieti | reverse complement strand
ACAGTTTGTTATAATTTATGTTCTTTTACATTGCTGAGGAGTGCTTTACTTCTAACTATGTGGTCAATTTTGGAATAAGTGCGATATGGTCCTGAGTAAATGTATATTCTGTTTATTTGGGGTAGAGTGTTTGTAGATGTCTATTAGGTCTGCTTGGTGCAGAGTTGAGTTCAATTCCTGGATATCCTTGTTAACTTTCTGTCTCATTGATCTGTGTAATGTTGACAGTGGGGTGTTAAAGTCTCCCATTATTATTGTGTGGGAGTCTAACTCTCTTCGTAAGTGTCTAAGAACTTGCTTTACGAATCTGGGTGCTCCTGTTCTGGGTGCATATATATTTAGGATAGTTAGCTCTTCTTGTTGAATTGATCCCTTTACCATTATGTAATGGTCTTCTTTGTCTTTTTTGTTCTTTGTTGGTTTAAAATCTGTTTTATCAGAGACTAGGATTGCAACCCCTGCCCTTTTTTGTTTTCCATTTGCTTGGTATATCTTCTTCCATCCCTTTATTTTGAGTCTATGTGTGTCTCTGCACATGAGACGGGTCTCTTGAATACAGCAAACTGACGGGTCTTGAGTCTTTATCATATTTTCCAACCTTCATCTTTTAATTGGACCATTTAGTCCATTTACATTTAAGGTTAATAT
>NW_016905452.1:0-268 GCF_001698545.2 Rhinopithecus bieti | reverse complement strand
ACAGTGGCCGGATATCAGCTCACTGCAAGTTCCGCCTCCCGGGTTTACACCATTCTCCTGCCTCAGCCTCCCGAGTAGCTGGGACTGCAGGCGCCCGCCACCTCGCCCAGCTAGTTTTTTTGTATTTTTTTTAGTAGAGACGGGGTTTCACCGTGTTAGCCAGGATGGTCTCGATCTCCTGACCTCATGATCCGCCCGTCTCGGCCTCCCAAAGTGCTGGGATTACAGGCTTGAGCCACCGCGCCCGGCCAAAATGTATTTCTTTAAT
>NW_016905451.1:0-671 GCF_001698545.2 Rhinopithecus bieti | reverse complement strand
GTAATAACAAAATTCTCTGACCAAAGGTGCATGTTCTAACCCATCACAAGGAAGCTAAAACCTTGAAAAAAGGTTAGATGAATGGCTAACTAGAATAAACAGTGTAGAGAAGACCTTAAATGACCTGATGGAGCTGAAAACTGTGGCACAAGAACTTCATGATGCATGCACAAGCTTCAATAGCCGATTCGATTAAGTGAAAGAAAGGATATCAGTGATTGAAGATCAAATTAATGAAATAAAGTGAGAAGACAAGTTTAGAGAAAAAAGAGTAAAAGACACGAACAAAGCCTCCAAGAAATATGAGACTATGTGAAAAGACCAAATCTACGTTTGATTGGTGTACCTGAAAGTAACGGGGAGAATGGAATCAAGTTGGAAAACACTCTTCAGGATATTATCCAGGAGAACTTCCCCAACCTAGCAAGGCAGGTCAACATTCAAATTCAGGAAATACAGAGAATATCACAAAGACATTCCTCGAGATGAGCAACTCCAAGACATACAATTGTCAGATTAACCAAGGGTGAAATGAAGGAAAAAATGTTAAAGGCAGCCAGAGAGAAAGGTTGGGTTACCCACAAAGGGAAGCCCATCAGACTAACAGTGGATCTTTTGGCAGAAACCTTACAGGCCAGAAGAGAGTGGGGGCCAATATTCAACATTCTTAA
>NW_016905450.1:0-670 GCF_001698545.2 Rhinopithecus bieti | reverse complement strand
TCGGTCCAGGACCAACCTCCTGTGTCCCTTGCAAGAGGTGGCAGGCGCCGAAGGAGTGGTCCGGGTCCATGTGCTGTTTTGCTGGCAGACCTAAGGTTGAAGAGTGTGTAGGCTCTTTCTCGGCCAACCCCACTCAGTATTTCAAAAGTTCAGATACCTGTGCCAGGCGTATGACCTCACCTGGCATGATCCCCATGTCGTTATGACCTCAACCCTGTCCCCTGAGGAACAGGAGCATATCCTAGCGGCAGCCAGGCAGCATGCTGACCAGGTTCATTTAACTGACCACGCCATGCCAGTTGGCACTGAGGCGGTGTCCTCAGCCGAGCCCAACTAGGACTAGCAGGTTGGTCAGGCAGGCCGCCACCGCCGAGATATGATGGTCCAGTGCCTTCTTGCTGGCATGCAGGCAGCCTCCAATAAGTCAGTCAATTTTAATAAGTTAAAGGAGGTAGTCCAAGGCTCAGATGAAAGTCCAGCTGTTTTCTTAACCGACTTGACAGAGTCACTTATTCAGTACACCCGCCTTGACCCTGCTTCCCCTGCAGGAGGAGCCATCTTAGCTTCATACTTTATTTCTCAGTCGGCCCCTGATATCCAAAAAAAGTTAAAAAAGGCGGAGGACGGCCCTCAAACTCCCATCCAGGATTTAGTCAAACTGGCCTTCAAG
>NW_016905449.1:0-270 GCF_001698545.2 Rhinopithecus bieti | reverse complement strand
TAGAATGATTTATAATCCTTTGGGTATATACCCAGTAATGAGATTGCTGGGTCAAATGGTATTTCTAGTTCTAGATCCTTGAGGAATTACCACACTGTCTTCCACAATGTTTGAACTAATTTACACTCCCACCAACAGTGTAAAAGCATCTCCACATCCTCTCCAGCATCTGTTGTTTCCTGACATTTTAATGATTGCCATTCTAACTGGCATGAGATGGTATCTCATTGTGGTTTTGATTTGCATTTCTCTAATGACCAGTGATGATGA
>NW_016905448.1:0-267 GCF_001698545.2 Rhinopithecus bieti | reverse complement strand
TTTGTTTCCTGTCCACTTTTATTATATTTCCTTCAAGAATGAATGATGCTTTACTTCATTTATATGTTTTCAGAATGTGAATTATAACAAATATTCTATATACAGCAGAAGGTAAAAAAATAAGTAGCATTTCTGGTGTCATAAACAAAATTTGTGAAGATGTTCATTATATTTATCTATCCAAAGTTATAAGGAACATAAAAAATATTATCTAACAATTAATTTTTTAACACAAGTATATAGATTTTATTAATTTTGGAGCTTGAT
>NW_016905447.1:0-988 GCF_001698545.2 Rhinopithecus bieti | reverse complement strand
AAAGGTGAAATGGCGGAAAAAATGTTAAGGGCAGCCAGAGAGAAAGTTCGGGTTACCCACAAAAGGAAGCCATCAGACTAATAGTGGATCTCTCGGCAGAAACTCTACAAGCCAGAAGAGAGTGGGGCCAATATTCAACATTTTAAAGAAAAGAATTTTCATCCCAGAATTTCTTAGCCAGCCAAACTAAGCTTCATAAGTGAAGGAGAAATAAAATCCTTTACAGACAAGCAAATGCTGAGAGATTTTGTCACCAATGGCCTGCCCTACAAGAGCTCCTGAGGGAAGCACTAAACATGGAAAGGAACAACCAGTACCAGTCACTGCAAAAGCATGCCAAAATGTAAAGACCATCGACACTAGGAGGAAACTGCATCATCTAATGAGCAAAATAACCAGCTAACATCACAATGAAAGGATCAAGTTCACACATAACAATATTAGTCTTGAATGTCGATGGGCTAAATGGTCCAATTAAAAGACACAGACTGGAAAATTGGAGAAAGAGTTCTTGACTGATGGGTCTTCCCATCAGTGTGCTGTATTCAGAAGACCTAGCTCACATGCAGAGACACACATATTTATAATCCCAAAGGATTATAAATCATGCTGCTATAAAGACACATGCACACATATGTTTATTGCGGCACTATTCACAATAGCAAAGACTTGGAACCAACCCAAATGTCTATCAATGACAGACTGGATTAAGAAAATGTGGCACATACACACCACGGAATACTATGCAGCCATAAAACAGCATAAGTTCATGTCCTTTGTAGGGACATGGATGCAGCTGGAAACCATCATTCTCAGCAAACTATCAGAAGAACAGAAAACCAAACACCGCATGTTCTCATTCATAGGTGGGAATTGAACAATGAGAACACTTGGAAACACGATGGGGAACATCACACACTGGGGTCTGTTGTGGGGTGGGTGGAGGGGAAGGGAAAGCATTAGGAGATATACCTAATGTAAACGACGA
>NW_016905446.1:0-1959 GCF_001698545.2 Rhinopithecus bieti | reverse complement strand
CACTCATTGCTGATTGCTATGATTTTCAGGTTTCTCACTGTGACGAAGCTCCAAGGGATCATTACCTTACAATGAATGATACTAAAATTGCTGAAAATTTCCAAATCTGCCTCATGCACTATCTGGGATTCACAGAACCCCTTTCAACCATAACCTCTGAGATTCTTACAAACTAGAAAAGAGATTTCTGCAGGTGCTTTCAGAAAAAAATATTGTCTTGAGCTAAGTCTACTCTATAATGTCAAGTCATATTTCATAGATACACATATATATCTAATACACATATATTCAATTTACATTTTGAAAATAACATACATGTTCAACCAAATTAACAAGACTAACAGAAGACATTTTCTAAAATTTATACACTAAGTGCATCACATTTTCTAATGATCACTTTGATAGAGCAACTTAGAATCTATGGTTTCAAAACACCAAGAGGATTAAGTCAGACAAAATGACCACATAATACGCAATTTTCAATGTGATCATCTTTGCTATTTTAACTAGAAATTACCCAGTAAATGCATTGTGAACTGCTTTGTGACTTTGGTGATCTAGTTATTCTTTCGGATCATTGGTTTGTCTAATAAATATGACTATCACCAATTTTATAAACTTGCTCTAAAATTAGACGAGAAAAAATAATCCTCCTTCTCCATATACTGAACACTTAAAAAATTATAAGTATTGTGTCCAGATTTTACCCACTTACCTTACAGAAGCCTCATAGAAACTCTCTCTTTTAAATTACAAGAATTTGCCACGATTTTACACACTTACCTCATGGAAGCCTCATAACAATCACATCTTTTATGGATGACAAAACTGAGGCTTTGGATGCATCTGAGGGAACTTTGGGCCGGCAGCGGCCAGAGCAGCTCCTGAACTTAAGCGGTATCCATTGCCTCTCTACTTTTGGGCGTCTTCTGATGGCCAATGTGCTGCAGTCAGGACCCTCGCTGGCTCCCAAATTCAATTGGGCAGGCTCCAAAGCAGTGGAGTCCGGCACTAGTACCTCCACCACCTCGTGGATCCCAGAGCTGCAGGACAGCTTCACCCACCGCACCCTGAGCTAGTCCTGCTTGTGGCTGGCACTGGGAGACAGCGTGTTCCCGGTGCCTCTGCTCCTCTACAGCGCGGCCTGCGCCTTCGCTCTCGGCTTACTGGTAGAGGTCAGAGCCATAGGCTTCCCCTGCAGAACCCTTCCGCTGGCCCTGACTGGGGCTGGCTTTGGGTATCAACGCGTTGTGGGCGCCTCTGCTCCTCTGTGCTGGGGCCTGCACCTTTCCTGGCCGCCCACTCATAGACGTCAGAGCTGCAGCACCTTTCCGCAGAAGCCCGGCACTGGCCCTGCCTGGGGCGGCCTTTGGGGCACATGTGACAGGTCAGCGTGGTCCCCATGGGGCACCTGTGCTCTTCTCGGGCAGCTTGGGCCTTCGCTTGCCCGCACGCCTGCAGAGCTGAGCACCTGCCACCTCTCCCTGGGAAACGCAGTCAAATGCCACCAACTGAAGGCACCCACTGAGGCTCTAACTGAAGGCCAGTTGCCCTGCCAACTAGATCGCGTCCTACTTAGGAGAAACCAATCAGGCCTTGAGTTCCCTCCACGCGCTGCCCTTCCATTTGTGAGGTAGGAGCCCAGGCACTGGCTCACAAGGCCCCGCCCCGCCTTTCATTTATTAGTAGCTGGTAGCAACTTTCAGGTTTCCTCACTGTGAATTACGAATATGAATTATGCTAAAATTACTGTATACTAATGTATCTCATGCACTATCTGACATTCAAAGACTACCCCTTGCCCCATCGCTTCTGATTTTCTTCGAAACTAGAACAAAGGCAAATTTCCGCAGGTGCTTTCAGAAGAAAACATTGCCATGACCTAAGATTATGATGTCAAGTCATATTTCTTATATCAATACATATTCATATTCATAATCCAAAACACATATATTCAAT
>NW_016905445.1:0-984 GCF_001698545.2 Rhinopithecus bieti | reverse complement strand
TAGCTTGGCAGGGTGCCCTTTGTAATTTCAGCAATGTTGAACTTACTCTCCACACGCTTGCCACCATTATTATGGTTCACTCTAATCCCCTAGTTACCCCTACTAATCCTAACTTTGTATGGAGATTCTCTATAACTGAAACCTGGTCTACAGACAACCAGATACACTCATTCATGCAGGGCACTGCAGAATGTCCCCTCCCAGGGCTGTCAATCTGCCCTCTCCCTAAACTTTTCCCTAAGTTCCATCACTGGAGGCCTCCTAGCCATATGTTTCTTGTATGACCAAACAGAATACAATTGTAAAACTACTGGCAAGAAACCAACCTAGGGTATCCATACAATCACTGCAAAATCCATCCTTTGTATGACTTCTTTGCATAATCTCAACATAAAATATGTTTCAAAGCCCTTTGCCAGGAACAGGGAGTACAAGGTGGACTATATGCATCATCCTCTTCCTCATATCCCACCGCAACCATCCAGGTAAAGAGAGTATACGTGCAACAAGTACCCCTCCCTAAGAGTAAACAAGTACATCTTCCTAAGAGTGTACAGACCCTACAAAATTTAACCGTAAAATCTCATGAACAAAAAATACAGAAGCTGTTAAGCCCCCCAAACCCCCCCTAACAATGAAGACCCATTCTCATGGCTAACACTTATTCGCCAGGGACTTAACCCAGGCTGCTGGAGTAAGAGACCTCTCCCAATGCTTCCTTTGCGCTGCACTCGGAAAAGCTCCCTTAGTGGCAGTCCCTCTACCAGCCGCTTTCAATATCACCACCGACTCTACCAGCTCCTCTCAAGCAACATCCTTGCCTCAAGTCCCACTATACCGTAATCCACAGAGTCAAACCCTTCCTTTTGCTACTCTACTCCCAACACTTCATGGTGTAATCACACCCAAGCTCCCAAGGGAATCCAGACGGCCCCATTGGCGGCTACTCCTGGTATAACCAAACTTTATCTAAAACTCTTAACC
>NW_016905444.1:0-1112 GCF_001698545.2 Rhinopithecus bieti | reverse complement strand
CCTAATGCTATCCCTCCTCCCTCCCCCCTTCCCACAATAGGACCCAGTGTGTGACTGTTCCCCTTCCTGTGTCCAAGTGATCTCATTGTTCAGTTCCCATCTATGAGTGAGAACATGTGGTATTTGGTTTTCTGTTCTTGCGATAGTTTGCTGAGAATGATGGTTTCCAGCTGCATCCATGTCCCTACAAAGGGCACGAACTCATCCTTTTTTATGGCTGCATAGTATTCCATGGTGTATATGTGCCACATTTTCTTAATCCAGTCTGTCAAGAACTCAATTTTTTTCTACAACAATTGGAGTGATCCTTAGGGTGGCCATAATTTTATTGTCCAACTAGAACACTTTAGTGTAAGAGGAATTATAAGGATCATATAAATATGCCACACAAGGCATGATCCTGACTGCTCTTAGAAAAGCAAATACATGATTATCTTATCCTCTAAGAAGTTTGACTGAGCCATCTTCCAGGTTAGAACTCTCCCTCTTCCTTACATCCCTTTAATAGAAGAGGTGGATTTTGTGAGATAAGAATGCAATAGGCAATTCTACACCCAAGGACTATTCTCCACTTCTGAAGCTACCATGTACTGAATATATTAATTTATAATTTACTCTCACTAGTTCCAAAATATTTAAGGATAGCTGATGGCCACATGAAATTGAACAAGATGGCATAAATTACAAGAAAGAAAAAAATAATAACCAATATGTACAGGGTAGTTACTCCATGACAGGCACAATGCCAGATACTTTCTAACATTATCTCAATTAAGCCTCCCAGCAATATATTTCAGATAAGAAAAGTGGAGCACAAAGAGACTCAACCTTTTGCCCAAGTTCGCATAGCTTATAAATACCAGAACCAGGATGTGCTTTATTGCTTTGAAAGTAATGTGTTCTTTTAATGAAATTTTCTAATTTGGTTATCTTTATAGTCTTACTTCTTAATAAATCATCTTCTTTTTTTCTTGAGGTTAGCAAATGTATCATGACTGAATTAAGCAATAAATCAACATTTTACTTGTTTCACTAACAGGAAGGTCCATGGGATTTCTGTACTTAAAAGATTGTTCATGATATTTAGTAGTTTCTAGGTGATCTATGATAAA
>NW_016905443.1:0-469 GCF_001698545.2 Rhinopithecus bieti | reverse complement strand
GCAAAGAATGATTTATCTTTATGAGATGAATACACACATCACAAAGCAGTTGCTAAGAAAGATTCTTTTCAGTTTTCATCGGAAGACATGTCATTGCTCACCACAGGCCTCTGGGTGCCCCTATATAGCCTTTCGCAGAATCCTCCAAGACAGAGTTTCCAAACTGGGCAATGTAGAGTCAGCTTGAATTCCCTGAGTGAAATGCACACATCACAATGCAGTTTCTCAGAACGTTCCTCTACAGTTTCTATCTGAAGAGATTTCCTTTTCACCATAGGCCTGAAGGTGTTCCCGAATATCCCTTCGCGAATCCATCCATGACGGAGTTTCAAAACTGCATAATATAAAGAAAGCTTTATCTATGTCAGATGAATAGACATATCTATCACAAAGCAGTTGCTCAAAATCTTCTCTCCAATTTTCACCGGAAGATGTCTCCTTGCTCACCACAGGCGTCTGGGCGCCACTT
>NW_016905442.1:0-1115 GCF_001698545.2 Rhinopithecus bieti | reverse complement strand
AAAATTGGATAAAGAGTCAAGATTCATCAGTGTGCTGTATTCAGGAGACCCATCTCACATGCAAAGACACACATAGGCTCAAAATAAAGGGATGAAGGAAGATCTACCAAGCAAATGGAAAGCAAAACAAAGCAGGGGTTGCAATCCTATTCTCTGATAGAACAGATTTTAAACCAACAAAGATCAAAAGAGACAAAGAAGGTCACCACATAATGGTAAAGGGATCAATTCACCAAGAAGAGCTAACTATCCTAAATATATATGCACCCAATACAGGAACACCCAGATTCATACAGCAAATCCTTAGAGACATACAAAGAGATGTAGACTCCCACACATAATAATCAGAGACTTTAATACCCCACTATCAATATTAGACAGATCAATGAGACAGAAGGTTAACAAGGATCTCCAGCACTTGAACTCAGCTCTGGACTAAGAGGACCTAATAGACATCTACAGAACTCTACATCCCAAATCAAGAGAATATACATTCTTAGCACCACTTCACACTTATTCTAAAACTGACCACATAATAGGTAGCAAAACATTCCTCAGCAAATGTAAAAGAACAGAAATCACAACAAACTGTCTCTCAGAACACAATGCAATAAAATTAGAACACAGGATTAAGAAACTCACTCAAAACCACACAACTACATGGAAACTGAACAACCTGCTCCTGAATGACTACTGGATAAATAACGAAATGAAGGCAGAAATAAAGATGTTCTTTGAAACCAATGAGAACAAAGACACAATGTACCAGAATCTCTGGGACACATTTAAAGCAGTGTGTAGAGGGAAATTTATAGCACTAAATGCCCACAGGAGAGAGCAGGAAAGATCTAAAATAAGCACCCTAAGATCACAATTAAAATAAGTAGAGAAGCAAGAACAAACAAATTCAAAAGCTAACAGAAGGTAAGAAATAACTAAGATCAGAGCAGAACCAAAGCAGAATTGAAGGAGATAGAGACAAAAAAATCCTTCAAAAAAATCACTGAATCCAGGAGATGGTTTTTTTCAAAAGATCAACAAAATAGATAGACCACTAGCAAGACTAATGAGGAAGAGAAGAATCAAATAGACTCAATAAAAAATGATAAAGGGGA
>NW_016905441.1:0-1860 GCF_001698545.2 Rhinopithecus bieti | reverse complement strand
CAAAGCAGCTCGTCAGAAAACATCTCTCCAATTTCTATCTGAAGACGTTTCCTTTCTCACCAGAAGTCTCACAGTGCTGCTCTATATCCCATCGCAGACTACAAAAAACAGTGTTATGATACTGCTCAATGAAAAGAGAAGCTTAACTGTGTGAGTTGAATTCACATGACACAGAGCAGTTTCACAGAAAGTTTCCTTCTGCTTTCTCTCTGAGGTTATTTCTTTTCAGGATATTCTAAAGATCGTTTCCAAATTTCCTTTCTCAGATTCCACAGAAACAGTGATTTCAAACTGCTCAATCCAAAGAATGATTTAACTCTATGAGATGAATACAAACATCACAAAAGAGTTGCGCAGAAAGCTTCTCTCCAATTTTCAACGGAAGACATATCCTCACTCGACACAGGCCTCCGCTTGCCATTTACTATCCCTTCACAGAACCCTCAAAGACCGACTTTCAAACTGGGAAATGTAGAGAGAGCTTTAATTCTGTGAATGGAATGGACATGTCAGTGAGTAGTCTCTTCGAGTGCATCTTTCTGTTTTTTATTGGACGACATTTCAGTTTTGCCATAGTCTTCACTGTGTGTTCATTCCGATATATGATGTGTGCATTGAACTCACAGTGGTATACCTCTCTTCTCATAGAGCGTCAGAGAAACCCTGTTGCAGAAAGAGGTACCAAGTGATATTCGGGAGCATGTTGCTGCCGATGGTCAAACGGGAAATAGCCTCAGTCTAAAACTGGAGAGAAGCTTTCTAGGAAACTACTCTGTGATATGTGTAATCATCTCACATAGATAAAGCTTTCTTTACTTTATGCAGCTTGGAAACTGTCATGGACGGATCCACGAAGGGACCTTCGGGAGCATTCACGACTATGGTGAAAAGGAAATATCTTCAGATAAAATTGGAAAGAAGCTTTCGGTGAATCTCCTTTTGCTAGGTTTATTCATCTCACATAGATGAAACGATCTTTACATTACACAGCTTGGAAACTCCCTCGTGAATGGATCCACGACAGGATATTTGGGATCACATTCAGGCCTATGGTGAAATTGGAAACATAGTCAGATAAAATTGGAGAGAGGCTTTCTGAGAAACTACTTGGTGATGTGTGCATTCCACTCAGGGAGTATCACTTTCTTCTCATGAGGCACAGTTTGAACACTATTCCCGTAAAAGGAAAAGAGTGATATTCGGAGCACATTGAAGACTATGGGAAAAGTGAAATGTCGGCCAAGAAAAAACAGAAAGAAGCACTCGAAGAAACTGCTCTCTGACATGTCCATTCTTTTCACAGGGTTAAAGCTTACTCTACATTTCCCAGTTTCAAAGTCGTTCTTTGAAGGTTCTGTGAAGGGATATTAAGTGGCAACCGGAGGCCTGTGTCAAGCAACAAAATGTCTTCCATCGAAAATTGGAGAGAAGCTTTCTGCGCAACTCTTTTGTGATGTTTGTATTCTTATCATAGAGTTAAATCATTCATTGGAAGGAGCAGTTTGAAATCACTGTTTCTGTGGAATCTGAGAAAGGACATTTGGAAATGCTCTTTAGAATATCCTGAAAAGAAATAACCTCAGAGAGAAACGAGAAAGAAACTTTCTGTGAAACTAATCTGTTTAACGTGAATTTCACTCACACAGTTAAGTTTCTCTTTTCATTGAACAGTATCATAAAACTCTTTGTTTAGTCTGTGAAATGGATATTCAGGAGCGCTTTGAGGCTTATGGTGAGAAAGGAACCATCTTCAGATAGAAACTGGAGCGTAGCTTTCTGAGGAGCTGCTCTGTGACGTGTGCATTCCACTCACAGAAATATATCTTTCTTCTCATAGAGGATTCTGGAAATCCTTTTGGA
>NW_016905440.1:0-1691 GCF_001698545.2 Rhinopithecus bieti | reverse complement strand
TAAATAGCTCTTGTTATTTTAGATATATTCCATCAATACCTAATTTATTGAAAGTTTTAGCATGAAGGCATGTTGAATTTTATCAAAGGCCTTTTCTACATCTATTGAGATAATCATGTGGTTGTTTTCATTTGTTCTGTTTATGTGATGGATTACGTTTATTGATTTGTGTATGTTGAACCAGCCTTGCATCTCAGGGATGAAGCCAACTTGTTCGGGGTGGATAAGCTTTATGATGTACTGCTGGATTCTGTTTGCCAGTATTTTATTGAGGATTTTCACATCGATGTTCATCAGGGATATTGGCCTGAAATTTTCGTGTTTTGTTGTGTCTCTGCCAGGTTTTGATATCAGGATGATACTGGCCTCATAAAATGAGTTAGGGAGGATTCCCTCTTTTCTGTTGTTTGGAATAGTTTCAGAAGGAATAGTACCAGGTCCTCTTTGTACCTCTGGTAGAATCTGGCTGTGGATCTGTCTGGTCCTGGGCTTTTGTTGTTGTTGTTGCTGTTTGGTAGGCTATTAATTAATGCCTCAATTTCAGAACGTGTTATTGGTCTATTCAGGGATTCGACTTCTTCCTGGTTTAGTCTTGGGAGAGTGTATGTGTCCAGGAATTTATCCATTTCTTCTAGATTTTCTAGTTTATTTGCATAGAGGTATTTATAGTATTTTCTGATGGTAGTTTATATTTCTGTGGGTAGTTTGTATTTCTGTGGGACCCCATTATCATTTTGATTGTGTCAATTTGATTCTTCTCTCTTTTCTTCTTTATTAGTCTGGCTAGCCATTTATCTACTTTTCTGGATTCATTGATTTTTTGGAGAGTTTTTTGTATCTCTGTCTCCTTCAGCTCTTAGTTGTTTCTTGTCTTCTGCTAACTTTTGAATTTGTTTGCTCTTGCTTCTCTAGTTCTTTTAATTGTGATGTTAGGGTGTCGATTTTAGATCTTTTCTGCTTTCTCCTGTGGGCATTTAGTGCTATAAATTTCCCTCTAAACACTGCTTTAGCTGTGTCCCAGAGATTCTGGTTCGTTGTGTCTTTGTTCTCATTGGTTTCAAAGAACTTATTTATTTCTCCCTTAATTTCATTATTTACCAAGTAGTCATTCAGTAGCAGGTTGTTCAGTTTCCATGTGGTTGTGTGGTTTTGAGTGAATTTCTTAATCCTGAGTTCTAATTTGATTGCCCTGTAGTCCGAGAGACTGTTTGCTGTGATTTCCATTCTTTCTCATTTGCTGAGGAGTGCTTCACTTCCAATTATGTGGTCAATTTTAGAATAAGTGTAATGTGGTGCTGAGAAGAATGTATATTCTGTTGACTTTGGGTGGAGAGGTCTGTAAATGTCTATTAGGTCCGCTTGATCCAGAGCTGAGTTCAAGTCCTGAATATCCTTGTTAATTTTCTGTCTCATAGATCTGTCTAAAATTGACAGTGAGGTGTTAAAGTCAACAACTATTATTGTGTGGGAGTCTAAGCCTCTTTGTAGGTCTCTAAGAACTTGCTTTATGAACCTGGCCGCTCCTGTATTGGGTGCATATGTATTCAGGATAGTTAGCTCTTCTTGTTGCATTGATCCCTTTACCATTATGTAATGCCCTTCTTTGTCTTTTTTGATATTTGTTAGTTAAAACTCATTTTATCAGAGATTAGGATTGCAACCCCTGCTTTTTTTGTTTTCCATTTGCTTGG
>NW_016905439.1:0-465 GCF_001698545.2 Rhinopithecus bieti | reverse complement strand
CTTTCCGGACCTGGCAGAGCAGGAGGCGCCATCATGGGAGTTGACATTCGCCACAACAAGGACCGAAAGGTTCGGCGCAAGGAGCCCAAGAGCCAGGATATCTACCTGAGGCTGTTGGTCAAGTTGTATAGGTTTCTGGCCAGAAGAACCAATTCCACATTCAACCAGGTTGTGCTGAAGAGGTTGTTTATGAGTCGCACCAACCGGCCACCTCTGTCCCTTTCCCGGATGATCCGGAAGATGAAGCTTCCTGGCCGGGAAAACAAAACGGCCGTGGTTGTGGGGACCATAACGGACGACGTGCGGGTTCAGGAGGTGCCTAAACTAAAGGTATGTGCACTGCGCATAACCAGCCGGGCCCGCAGCCGCATCCTCAGGGCAGGAGGCAAGATCCTCACTTTCGACCAGCTGGCCCTGGACTCCCCAAGGGCTGCGGCACTGTCCTGCTCTCCGGTCCTCGCAAGG
>NW_016905438.1:0-990 GCF_001698545.2 Rhinopithecus bieti | reverse complement strand
GCTTTTGTTGCCATTACTTTTGGTGTTTTACACATGAAATCCTTGCCCATGCCTATGGTATTGCCTAGGTTTACTTCTAGGGTTTTTATGGCTTTAGATCTAAAATTTAAGTCTCTAATCCATCTTGAATTAATTTTTGTATGAGGTGTAAAGAAGGGATCCAGCTTCAGCTTTCTACATATGGCTAGCCAGTTTTCCCAGCACCATTTATTAAATAGGGAATCCTTTCCCCATTTCTTGTTTTTGTCAGGTTTGTCAAAGATCAGATGGTTGTAGATGTGAGGTAATATTTCTGAGAGCTCTGTTCTGTTCCATTGGTCTATATCTCTGTTTTGGTACCAGGACCATGCTGTTTTGGTTACGGTAGCCTTGTAGTATAGTTTGAAGTCAGGTAGCATGATGCCTCCAGCTTTGTTCTTTTGGCTTAGGATTGTGTTGGAAATGTGGGCTCTTTTTTGGTTCCATATGAACTTTAAAGTACTTTTTTCCAATTCTGTGAAGGAAGACATTGGTAGCTTAATGGGGATGGCACTGAATCTTATAAATTACCTTGGGCACTATGGCCATTTTCACGCTATTGATTCTTCCTATCCATGAGCATGGGATGTTCTTCCATTTGTTTGTGTCCTCTTTTATTTCATAGAGCAGTGGTTTGTAGTTCTCCTTGAAGAGATCTTCACATACCTTGTAAGTTGGATTCCTAGGTATTTTATTCTCTTTGAAGCAGTTGTGACTGGGAGTTCGCTCATGATTTGGCTCTCTGTTCGTCTGTTATTAGTGTATAGGAATGCTTGTGATTTTTGCACATTGATTTTGTATCCTGAGACTTTGCTGAAAGTGCTTATCAGCTTAAGGAGATTTTGGGCTGAGATGATAGGGTTTTCTAAATATACAGTCATGTCATCTGCAAACAGGGACAATTTGACTTCCTCTTTTCCTGATTAAACACGCTTTATTTCTTTCTCTTGCCTGATTGCCCTGGCCAGAACT
>NW_016905437.1:0-985 GCF_001698545.2 Rhinopithecus bieti | reverse complement strand
AGGGAGTTGAATTTTATCGAAGGCCTTTTCTGCATCTATTGAGACAATCATGTGGTTTTGTCATTGGTTCTCTTTATGTGATGGATTACACTTACTGATTTTCATATGTTGAACCAGCTTTGCATCCCAGAGATGAAGCTGACTTGATCGTGCTGCTGGTTTGCCAGTATTTTATTCAGGATTTTCACATCAATATTCATCAGGGATATTGGCCTGAAATTGTTGTTGTTGTTGTGTCTCTGCCAGGTTTTGTATCAGAATGATGCTGGCCTCATAAAATGAGTTAGGGAGGAGTCCTTCTTTTCTATTGTTTGGAATAGTTTAAGAAGAAATGGTACCAGCTCCTCTTTGTACCTCTGGTGGAGTTTGGCTGTGAATCCATCTGGTCGTGGGCTTTTTTTGGTTGGTAGGCTATTAATTACTGCCTAAATTTTAGAATTTGTTATTTGTCTATTCAGAGATTCAATTTCTTCCTGGTTTAGTCTTGGGAGGGTGTATGCATCCAGGAATTTATCCATTTCTTCCAGATTTTCTAGTTTATTTGTGTAGAGGTGTTTATAGTATTCTCTGAGGGTAGTTTGTATTCCTTTGGGATCAGTGGTGATATCCCCTTGATCATGTTTTATTGCGTCTACAGGATTCTTCTCTTTTCTTCTTTATTAGACTGGCTAGAAGTATATCTTTTTTGTTAATCTTTTCAAAAAAAAACAGCTCCTGGATTCATTGACTTTTGAAGGATTTTTTTGTGTCTCTATCTCCTTTAGTTCTGCTCTGATCTTAGTTATTTTTTGTCTCCTGCTAGCTTTTGAATTTGTTTGCTCTTGCTTCTCTAGTTCTTTTAATTGTGATGTTAGGGTGTCGATTTTAGATCTTTCCTGCTTTCTCTTGTGGGCATTTGGTGCCATAAATTTCCCTCTACACACTGTGTTAACTGTGTCCCAGAGATTCTGGTACATTGTGTCTTTGTTCTCATCGGTTTCAAATA
>NW_016905436.1:0-3387 GCF_001698545.2 Rhinopithecus bieti | reverse complement strand
GTGGCACATATACACCACGGAATTCTATGCAGCCATTAAAAGGATGAGTTCATGGATGAAGCTGGAAACCATCACTCTCAGCAAAGTATCACAAGGACAGAAAACCACACACTGCATGTTCTCACTCATAGGTAGGAACTGAACAATGAGAACACTAGACCCAGGGTGGGGAACATCACACACCAGGGCCTCTCAGTGGGTGGCGGGCTGGGGAAGGAATAGCATTAGCAGAAGTACCTAATGTAAATGATGAGTTGATGGGTGCAGCAAACCAACATGGCACAAACCTGCACATTGTGCACATGTACCCTAGAAGTTAAAGGATAATAATAATAATTGATAATAATAATAACAATAAAAGAGTGAGGTCATAGAGTTAGTGGATGGTGCAACCAGGGTTTAAAATCTGGATAGTCCAGTTGCAGGATACTTGCATTTAGCCCCTGTCTAATAGTGTCTGTCACCATACTGATTTCTTATTTCATCTTTACTGTCAGTAATATATTTAATAATTTAAATGTTATTGGACTCATGTATGAGTGTCTCACTTCATAAAACATAGTCAGTGCCAAGACTGAGACAGTCTTTTATAATTTCTGTATCTTGTAGAATATGTAATACAGAACAAGGCACAGAGTAATTACTAAATAAATACATTTTGAATGATCAATTATTCTTGTCCTGATCTATTGAACTTCTAATCATTTAAGCAAGTAATCAAACAGAGAACAACATGATGTATATAAGTTGTAATATTATTTTCTGTATGAAACTAAAATAGATGTTTTGCATATTTTCTAGGCATCAAAAAAGTATGACTTGAAAACAGAGCAACAACGATCACAATAAAACACATCAGCATCCATAACTACAGCTAAAAAAGAAAATATACAGAAGGTTCCAGTGTTCCTCCTCTTGCCTCTGAAGGGTCATTATTGAGTACAGTCAGAGATCCCTCCTACTGTAATTTTATTCTTCCCTTCACATATGCCACATGTGACTCAATTGAGTCATGCTTAGGTGTTTTGTTAAGACATCAGACATCAGACTCACAGAGACTGAGGACAGTGTCCGGCCATGAGTTACAACCTCTGCTCTGTGTGCAAATTTGACCACAGAGATTGGAAACCTCAGGACCTTTAGACTTCAGTTTTCCCACTTAAAATAGAGTTCATAAGCTACCCCACCTAGCCCATGGGCCAGCAATGAGGAATGTAAGAACATGTGTGTTTAAATATGTTGGAAATTGTTTAAAGCATTAAACAATGCCAAGAAATAGATGAAGGAGTGAAGACACATTTCTTCTTAAGTGTGAAGCCCTAAAATAACCACAGAGACCCACACTGCACAGTCTGTCTTCATGTTATGAGCTGGTCTCCAATACAGAAGTCCCTATCTGTAACTAGTAGATAACTTGTTACCTCCTGATCAAAAGAGAGGACCTCATTTAAGAGGCTTTTTTTTTTTGTACTTTTGTTTGTTTTCTTGAAAACTTAAATTAACCGCAGACCTATAAAAGGAGAAATATTGCAAAAAAACACTTTCCCCAAACCCTGATCTCTTCTTTCTTTGCCTCAAAGCTTTATGAAATGTATGACAACTGTTTCTGTATATGTGATTCACAAAATCTATGAAGGAAGCCCGTAAAATCAGCACATTCTAGCTCCCTAACAAAAGTCCTCTAATCCCCAAATCCCAAAATCATTATTTTGCATAACAAATGAAGTCAATAGAGTTTTAATTAAGTATGTAAACTAGTGACTTGGAAGATGCTGACTTTCCTGGAATCTAATTCATTAGCTAATAAAACTTATCTAAATATGCACATATCCAGCATTTTCAGGAGGAGGAGGAGGTGTTTAAATTTCAATTTAATAGGAAATGTAAATGTTGAAGCATACCTGATGTTATCATTAGTTTTCAGAAATGTCTGTTCTGAGTTAATGCTGATCAGGCTCAAATGAAGAAATCTTTTATGGTCTAGAAATAGTAAGAGTTTCAAGGATAATTTCTACCCCACCTCTGCATTTTCTAAGCCATATTGTCTGAAACACAGTGATTGACATGACCATGAAAATAAAGCCTGGCTTTCATGCTGTAGGACAAAAGAAATTGAACACTCCAAAAGATTTTAAATTTCATCTTTTGTTTGATAATTGCTGAAAGCTGTCTTTGTATGTGAATATCAAGGCCAAATGGACAGTTATTAAGGTTATTCAGGCCAATAAAATCAGTATTGTGAGAAATAATGAATCAGTCAACAGTGTTGTGTCCTGTCTTTTGAGCCTGAATTATTTGAATTACTGCTGCAATTCTCCACCTAGTAGCTATTAGAACTTAGTCTAGTGAGACAGCAAAAGGGGATGAAGTAGACTATTGGAGGATGAGATGTTACCAGAAAATGAAAATAGATAATATCGTATTGTTTAATATTATTTTGTAACCTGGTAGTTCAATATATATATTATGTAATACATGGTATATACAATTATATTTTATATATATTATATAACATAATATATATTTTATAGAATATATACATACATATATATTTTTTATTTTTTATTTTTTTTAGATGGAGTTTCACTCATTGCCCAGGCTGGAGTACAGTGGCATGATCTCGGCTCACCACAACTTCAGCCTCCCAGGTTCAAGCGATTCTCCTGTCTCTCCCTCCCAAGTAGCTGGGATTACAGGCATGCACCACCACACCCAGCTAATTTAGTATTTTAGTAGAGGTGGGGTTTCACCATATTGGCCAGGTTGGTCTCAAACTTCTGACCTCGTGATCTACCTGCCTCAGCCTCCCAAAGTTCTGGGATTATAGGCATGAGCCACTGCTCCCGGCCTCACATATATATTTTAATTATATATATATGATTAGGTTTCTGTGGAAAACTCTCTATAAAGAACACTCTTGTTCTGACAGCTTCTTTTTTCAGAAAGTATTATACATGATTATAAGATTCCTGTGTGGCCAAAACACTGGATTCTCAAGATGGCAGGCAATGGCTTCCCTGTGTTGGCCACTGTAGAAAGTAAGCCATACTCGCTATTCACAATAGCAAGGACTTAGAATCAACCCAAATGTCCATCAGTGACAGACTGGATTAAGAAAATGTGGCACATATACACCATGGAATACTATGCAGCCATAAAAAAGGATGAGTTCGTGTCCTTTGTAGGGACATGGGTGCAGCTGGAAATCATCTTTCTCAGCAAACTTTCGCAAGAACAGAAAACAAAACACCGCATGTTCTCACTCATAGATGGGAATTGAACAATGAGATCACTTGGACATGGGAAGGGGAACATCACACAATGGGGCCTATTATGGGGAAGGGAGATGGGGAGGGATGGCACTGGGAGTTATAACTGATGTAAATG
>NW_016905435.1:0-211 GCF_001698545.2 Rhinopithecus bieti | reverse complement strand
GCAAATACTTGGAACCAACCCAAATGTCCATCAGTGATAGACTGGATTAAGAAAATGTGGCACATATACACCATGGAATACTATGCAGCCATAAAAAGGATGAGTTCATGTCCTTTGCAGGGACATGGATGAAGCTGGAAACCATCATTCTCAGCAAACTATCACAAGGACAGAAAACCAAACACTGCATGTTCTCACTCATAGGTGGGAA
>NW_016905434.1:0-462 GCF_001698545.2 Rhinopithecus bieti | reverse complement strand
AGAAAAGAGAAAGAGCCAGTGGTTGCTGAGACAGTAGAAGAGAAAAGGAACCTATCCTAGTGTGTCCACCCTTACGAAGCCAAGCATACACACCACCTGAAGATCTCCAGAGTCGTTTGGAATCTTACGTTAAAGAAGTTTTGGTTCATCTCTTCCTAGTAATTGGCAAGACATCTCCCTGGAAGATAGTCGTCTAAAGTTCAATCTTTTGGCACATTTAGCTGATGACTTGGGTCATGTAGTCCCTAACTCCAGACTCCACCAGATGTGCAGGGTTAGAGATGTTCTTGATTTCTATAATGTCCCTATTCAAGATAGATCTAAATTTGATGAACTCATTGCCAGTAATCTGCCTCCAAATTTGAAAATCACTTGGAGTTACTAAGCAATTTGGAAGAGAAACACATCAAAATCATTGTTTTCCCTGAGCAAGGGGCTGCTCATTAGACCTTTTGATACTTT